>NC_089583.1:25980432-26280432 GCF_019320115.1 Miscanthus floridulus | reverse complement strand
TGCCTGTACCCAGCGATGGGTGACAACTAGGACCAAGGGCAGTGGTCACTCCGTATCTCTCATCTAATGCTTTTGTTGGAGATGACTACCTACTGGCACCATATCTGAACCAAAAGTGTGTGTGTGGTTTAAAACTATTTGCTTCCGCTATTTCAGTTTGAACTTGGGTTGTAATAACTTTATATTCTAAACTCCAATGTATCCAACTGTCATTGCGAATTTTATGTAACATGTGACGGTACTTGCTAAACTTGTACGATCTTGGTTTGTATGTTGATTGGTTTGAAATCCTTCGTGGTTTCACGAACTACCGGGTTATACGGTCTTAAGTTTGCTAAATTATCTGTTTTGGCAGAAGATTTCCTTACTTAATCTCGTATAATTGGTTAGTTCTATTATAGGGTGCCTCAAGATCTGCAACCCAGCAACAAATATGATCTGCAGCGGATTCGAGATCAGAAAGATGAGCCACTACGTGAGTATGTCCGACGTTTCTCGGAGATGTGCATCAAGGTCCTGTCAATCTCCGACAATGAGTCAATTAAGGCTTTCATCACTGGTCTCCGCTTCCACGATGCCCTACGAGACAAGCTCCTCCGCAAGAGACCTAAATCAGTCACAGCGCTCCTAGCCACTGCCAAGAAATATGTGGATGCCAACGATGCTAAAAAGATAATCATCGAAGAAGCAGCAAGGGTTCCACGCTATGACCACCCTCCACACCGCAACGACTACCATGTTAACCATGGTCGGAACGACAATTTTGATCGCTACAACCAGCGCAATGACCCCCACGACCACCGCGACCAGCGTAATCAGTGGCGTAATCGCCGTGATGATTACAGGGGCAAGCGTGCTTGGGAAGACGACAGCAAGGTCAACACCATTAAGAAAGATGGTGGACGTCACAACTACGAAGAAGACTATGCCAAAGCATTGAAAGGACCTTGCCAGCTCCACCCCAAGTCGAACCATACCATGGAGAATTGCCATGTTCTCAAGTCTATCTACATGCGTCAACAGGCTCCAGATACATCCAACAAGCCTAACGACGCAGGGGAACAGCGCAACGAGGACAACGATGATGAAGACGCAGATCCCCATCACAAGTACATCAAGCCAACCGATCACGTCGACACCATCATTGGAGGCAAAGTGTCCATCGAGACCAAACAAGAATGCAAGCTGCTCGCCCACGCTTGCTTGAACGTGGCCAATGCCGACAACCTCATCACCGATCCACGGCTCCCTCCTTGGTCTCATCGCGAGATCTCCTTCAACAGAAAGGACCAATGGGCCGCAATACCTGATCTAGGATGTTTTCCTCTAGTCCTTGATCCTTATATCAACAGGGTCTAGTTTGATAGAGTGCTGGTTGATGGCGACAGTTCCATTGATATACTGTTCAAGAATAGTTTGCCAGCCCTAAAGATAACCTAGGCTGATCTCAAGCCATACGAGGCACAGTTTTGGGGTGTTCTCCCTGGATAGAGCTCTACACCACTTGGGCAGATCACGCTACCTATACAATTTGGTACTCCAGACCACTTCTGCACCGACTACGTCAACTTCGTGGTCGCTGACTTCGAAGGCACCTACCATGCTATCCTTGGTTGACCAGCGCTCACCAAGTTCATGGCCATACCTCACTATAGGTATTTGGTGCTCAAGATGCCTACTAAGAAGGGGGTTCTAACTCTCAGGGGCAACGTGTATGTAGCTTACACCTGTGAGGATGATAGCTTCAAAATAGCAAAGGCTCATGACCTCTCTATTCGCATGGCCGAGACCATGCTCGACGCCAAAAAGGCGCTAGCCGACCACCTAGAGATCCCAGAGCTCGAGGCCCCACGCAAGAACATCAAGTCCAAAGAGCACAAAGCGATCCAGCTAGTCGACGGTGATCCTAGCAAAACGGCCCTTATCGGGGCCAACCAGGATCCTAAATAGGAAGACATGCTCGTCAGGTTCTTGAGGAGCAACATGAGTGTGTTCGCATGGAAACCCGCTGACATGCTCGGTGTACCTCAGAACTTGATTGAGCACTCCTTAAATGTCGATGGCAAGGCCAAACCTATCAAGCAAAAGCTACGATGGTTCGCTCGCAACAAAAAGGAGGCTATTAGGGTAGAAGTTACATGGCTTTTGGCAGCCAGATTTATCAAAGAAGTGTATCATCCGGAGTGGTTAGCCAACCCGGTTCTTGTACGCAAAAAGAATAATGAATGGAGAATGTGTGTTGATTACACTGATCTCAACAAACACTGCCCTAAAGACCCCTTTGGCTTATCTTGGACATGAAGCCGCCCAAAAAGGTGAAGGATGTTCAGAAGCTTACCGGATGCATGGCTGCCCTAAGTCGTTTCATATCAAAATTAGGCGAAAAAGGACTACCATTTTTCAAGCTGCTCAAAGGAACCAAGAAGTTTGAGTGGTCAGAGGAGGCAGATGCTGCTTTTACATAGCTAAAGTAGTTCCTTACATCACCTCCGGTCCTCACTGCTCCTAGAGAAGACAAAACCCTCCTGCTTTACATTGCGGCAACTAATCGGGTGGTCTCCATTGCCATGGTGGTCGAGCGTGACGAGCCCGGCCATGTCTATAAGGTATAATGACCAATCTATTTCATCAGTGAGGTACTCAATAAATCCAAGACTAGGTACCCACAGATTCAAAAACTGATCTACACCATACTAATAACATCCTGAAAGTTGAAACATTACTTCAATGGATATCGTGTGGTGGTCATGACCAAGTACCCTCTGGGAGACATCATTCGCAACAAAGATGCGAACGGGCGCATCGTCAAATGGGCAATGGAGCTATGCCCTTTCTCCTTGGAATTTGCAAGCCTTACTACAATCAAGTCTTAGGCACTTGTCGATTTCATCGTCGAGTGGATAGACTTAAGCGCACCTACCTCTTAGGGGCCTGATGAGTATTGGAAGATGTACTTCGACGGCTCAATTAACATCGACAGCGCAGGAGCAGGAGTCCTCTTTGTGTCACCATCCAAGGAGCAGCTCTGATACATCCTCAGGATTCATTTCCTGGTGTCTAATAATGCCACCGAATACGAAGCATGCTTACATGGTCTGCGCATTGCAGTTGAGCTCGGTGTCAAATGTCTCTATGTCTATAAAGATTCAGCTCTGGTCATCAACCAACTCAACAAGGACTGGGATACGACTAGCGAAAAGATAGATGCATACTGCAAATCTATCAGAAAGCTAGAAGGCAAGTTCTATGGCATCGAGTACACACATGTGGTCTAGGACAAAAATCAACCAGCAGATGTGCTGTCAAAGTTAGGATCATCCCAAGCTAAAGTCCCACATGGCATATTTGTTCAAGACCTGCTCATGCCTTCCATCGAAGAGGAAGATCCCACGGTCGACAAGCCTCTAGACTAGCTTTTGGTGGCTACGGTTCTGGCGTCAAACACCATCAAACCACCTCCGACCACTAAGAAGCCTGACTGGAGAGTACCTTTCATCAAGTACCTGACAGATGGTAGCGGTTACACCAATCGGACAGAAAACAAACGCCTGATGCATCGCAGTAAGCAGTATCTGCTCGTCAATGGCAAATTGTGGCGCAAGAACGCAAAGGAGGAAATCTTGATGAAGTGTATAACCCAGGAGGATGGCGAACATCTCCTAGACCAAATCCACTCTGGCTCCTACGGCAACCACGCGGCCTTGAGAACGCTGGTTGGCAAGGCTTTTCGAGTAGGGTTCTATTGGCCATCAGCCGTAGCCGATGCAGAGAAGCTAGTCCGCCATTGTGAGGGTTGTCAGTTCTTCGCTAAGAGAATCCACGTACCAGCACACGAGATTCAGACAATACCAGCTTCTTGGCCCTTCGCATGCTGGGGACTGGATATGATCAGGCCCTTCAAGCTGGCTCCTAGGAAATTTACATGTGTCTTTGTGCTGATCGACAAATTTTCTAAGTGGATAGAGTACATGCCTCTAGTACAGGCATCTTCAGAAAAGGCTGTCACATTCATCAACCAGGTCATCCACCGTTTCAGCATACCCAACAGCATCATCACTGATCTGGGTACTCAGTTCACTAGGAATGCTTTTTGGGACTTCTACGATGAAAGGAGCATAGTGGTAAAATACGTCTTGGTGGCGCACCCTAGAGCTAATGGATAGGTCGAGCGGGCAAATGGTATGATCTTGGACGCACTTAAGAAGAGGATGTATAGAGAAAACGACAAAGCTCCTGGAAGATGGCTCAAAGAGTTATCAGCCATGGTCTGGGGCCTCAGAACCTAGCCCAGTCGCAATACCAGCGTATCACCATACTTTATGGTTTACGGCGCCGAGGCAGTGCTCCTAGCAGATATAGCCTTCAGATCAGCACGGGTGGAGAACTTCGACGAAGACAAGGCCAATGAAGTGCGGGAGCTAGAAGTGAATAGTGCAGAAGAGAAGCGGCTCGATTCTTGCGTACGTACAGCCAAATACCTTACTGTTTTGTGCAGGTACTACAACAAGAACGTTAAGGAGCGGTTCTTCGTGGTTGGGGACCTGGTCCTAAAGTGGAAGACGAATCAGGCTGGTGTCCACAAACCCACAACTCTATGGGAAGGGCCCTTCATGATCAAGGAGGTTACATGACCAACGTCTTACAGGTTAGCTCACCTGGATGGTACAGACGTACCCAATTCATGGCACATCGATAAGCTTAGGCGTTTCTATACTTAACTACTAAGATATGTACTCCTCTTGTACTTTCGATTTAATTCAATAAAGACATTATGATTTCTCCAACCACTCTAATGTGTCACTTCAAAGTCTATTGTTATTCTAACTCAACTAGTCAAAACCGACCACCATTCCTTCTCGAGTTTTCGGAGCAGGCCCTGTCTCCGGTTCCTCCCAACACGTGCATGGGATCTGCTCTCTACGCTACGGGTGATCAGCAGGTCCCCTCTAGTTTGACTTGTGTGCGTCTACATGTGCACAGGCTATGCACCTCACACTCCGACCACAGGGCAAACCAAGGCCATACAAACCTTTCAAGATGATGTGTCGAATAAACTGGTACAACTAAATAGAACGCTAACATGTTCTCACTTAGTTACACCAACATGAGAACCAAGCTTAAATACGTTTTCTACAAAACAAACAAGCTTATGCAGATATACAGTTACGTTATTACAAGCTTGCCTGAAAAGGTCCAAGTTTACAATAATACAACTACATCTTCTCCTACAGCTATAGCCTATACTATTGGCTAGTTGGGTCACACGGCACCTGCTGCTCGTTGGGCCTGACATCATGCTTGAGTCCCGGGGACTCTTGTACTGGTCGAGCTAAAGAAGATGGCCCCACCGATGCCTGGCTGGTCGAGACCGCAGGCTTTGCCGGTTGGCTTAAAAATGACAGCGCTTCCAGCTGACTTGTTGATGGTGTACCCTATACAAGTGTTGTCCCGCCTCCACACAGGTTAATGTCACCAATTATTTTTGCCGACAAGTCCAGCTAGGTCATCCGAAGCACCTCAGCCTTGTCTGGATCTACCTCCTTCGGGTATCCAGCTTCTAGGCGCTTGAGATCGATCAAGGGGTAGTGAGCACATACCATGCTTAGCACATGTACGCCTGTGTACTCACCTGCCTCCTTCAAGAACTCCTGGAACCATCCCCATGCCTTTCGGCATCTATTGACCAGTCCAAGCTGTGGCGTCCTTAGCATGTCCTCTATAAGCGCTGGATCGATGAGGTTGAGGACCGGCAAAATGCCCGTTGCCACCTCCTGGCACCGATTTTTCCATGTGTTTCGATCCTTGGTGATCTCATGGCACTGCGCCTTCCAGCTGTCATGGTCTTTTATCATGGCCTCTAGATGCTTCTTGGCGTTGACTTTTAAAACTGGAAACCGCACAAGCTATTAAAATGTCATACCATGACAAGATAAGGCGGGCAACAAAAGTGAGCAAAGGGGTTCGGAAAACTTACTTTTTAGTTCCTCCTTCATCTTGGTCGTGTGGTCCTAGAGCTATGACTGGTCATGCGCTAGTTTTCTGTTGTCCTCCTTCAGGCGATCACACTCCACGGCTGCACGACTATTCTCCTCTTGGAGACGGATCACTTCGGCTTCTAAGCCTACACTACAGATGTTACTACCAATAACGCAACAACACTTGTCATGCACTCGTTGTGATAAAGTGACTACTTACTTATTCTTTCCTGCTCTTTGTTACTGAGCTGGACGACCAGGTTCTGGTTTTGAGACTCTTGCTCCGTCCTCTCATGATTGGTGGCTTCAAGTTGGTGGCGCAAGCGTTCCACTTCCACCGTTAGCTCTTTATTGCTTGCAGTGATCCCCTCGATCTGGTCGAAGCATTTCTTACGGTACCTTGCGGTCTTCATTAAGTCCTATGTGCAAAAAGATAAGATAGTTTGACTAGATAGCAAAATCAGGTGGTGAAGCAAGGCATACCTGGACCTCCGTCACCAGTCATTTCGCCGCTCATTCAACTTTCTTGGTCTCTTCGACCTCTGGGATTTCCTCATGAACAACCCATTGGTCGTTCCACCAATGCAACACATACACATGTTGTCGGATGTCCTATGGATGGCCCAGGACCTCCTCTACTTCATCCTCTTTGGGCTCTTCTTCGAGTATCGGTGCTGGTCTAGAGTTAGCAGCTTTTGCGATCACTATGGCCTTCCCATGGGCTACAGCATCGACAAATGTGCTCTGTAGTCTCACCTCTGGCCGCTGCTCCTCAGTCTATTCCATTATCCTTGGTGCTAAGGTGTTGCCCTCAGCAGGGTTGGTGCTCGGAGCACTTGTGCTTGGCTTGGCTCTTCCCTCGACCCCCTGCTCAGGGACTATTGTCTGACTGCTTGTTTGCTAGGGCCCTAATAGACCTTCTGCTATGGGTTCCTCAATGGCCGGCTGCTGGGCAGTCTTCTCTAAAATTGATGGCGGAGCCACGCCGCTCCTAGCTAGTTGGTCCAGATTTTCGGTGGACGCCGAACTAGTACATCCGAGATAAGTTCAGAAGGCAACCATATTCAATACAAATTGCTAGCTTACATCAAGGTCACAAATACTTACATGTTGGAAGCACGGAATGATGTGGTGAAGGCACGTCTTTTCGGCCGTGCTAGCTCCACGTGCTGTGCGGGTGACACCTGATCTCCCTCTACATCCAGCACTACCGCTAGGCCTTGGTTCTCGACCCCTCCGCCACTTGTCCTTCATGCTGTAGTGGTCGGCGATGTAGGTCCCACCGGCACAGAGGAGCCACCCTGCTCCAACGACTCCAGTTGCCTCCTCCTCTTTCGAGGGATGAGTTGGAAGATGTCTGCATCCTCTCCCTCCTCTGTGTCATCATCCGACAAAGTAAAGATCGCTTGATGACGCTTGCTGGCCGCCGGCCGCTTACCAGCAGCTTTGGCCGCTGCCACCTCTCCAACTCCAAGCATGGCCCAGTCGACATCCTCGACCCCGACGCTGGTCTAGGTGGTTGGGTCAGCAACTTGCGGCCAATCTATACCAGGGGGTGGCGACACAAACACTGTCGCTCTATCCTGACCATTAATCTGGGAAACAAATAGGAGATAACACAGTAAGTTTCTACTACAATATAAGACTACAGGTACAAGGCAAGATGAGTTACCTTTGGGGGAGGTCGGGCGAGCTTGAAAGCATGCTCGATGTCGCTCAATCTAACATAATTTGGATCAGCTAAGTTAAATAGCTCTCCAATTCTAGCTCTGACTTCGTTCTTGTCAAGCGCCTCCTGCCTCATCCTCGTCGGGTCTGCGCTACCTTGGTACTCGTAGCCAGGATGTACCCTCCTCTAGCAGGGCTGGATCCATCGGCTGATAAAGCTCCTGACCATGCTCGGACCATCCAGTTTCTTCCATAGGATCATCCCAAATATTTCTAGAATCTGTTCTAGGTGCTCGGGTTTCTCTGACCAGCTTGTCTTCTTCTCTGGAATGAATCCCACGCCGCATAGTGTGATCGTGTTCAGCTCTTTGTGGATGTAGAACCATTTCTTGTACCAGTCGTCAAGCGACGTGTTCCATGGGTAGTGCAGGTACTGGGGCTTCATTCCGTCATGGAGGTTGAGGTACACACCTCCGGCTATCTTCGAGCCGCCGCTTCCTTTCTTCCACAGACAGAAAAGATGGCGAAAAAAATCGAAATGGGGCTAGAAGCCACCATATGCTTCACAAAGATGAATGAAGGTAGCGACAAGGAGGATCGAGTTGGGATGCAGATTGCAAATCCCAATCTCATAGTACAGACAGAGCCCCTGAAGGAAAGGATGTACTGGAACCCCAAATCCCCGCTTAAAGAAGACTTCGAACACCACGATCTCACCTGGTTGTGGATCAGGGTACCCTTCGCCCTCCGACGCACGCCATCCTGCGAGCTCCTTGTTGTGGAGTACTCCCATGGCGACGAGGTCTTCAATGGTCTGCTCATTGCTTCTCAATTTCCACCACTCCTTCGCCATGACTCCTGCTTTCTTCTGTGCGTCACTTTTCGCCATGAATCTGGCCTTGCTGATGAACGAGGAAACTATGGAGGATTGATTGGTGGTGATTTTGGAGGTATTAAGGTTGGCAAGAGGAAGAAGAAGGTTGCGGCTGCGAATGGTAATGGGGTTCAGTAAAAAGTAACTTCCAATTCTATACTGTATTTAACCAAGAGTTCTGCCGTTTTGTCTGCCCGAGATTCTTGGGAGATGTGCGCATGCGCCGCAGACGGTTGTTTTCATAGCCTCGAGATCTACGCCAATATATGTGCCTCTTTGTTATTAGTGTATGCGCCTCTTCGTTACCAGTGTGAGAGGGCCCACGCTGACGCACCTACTTACAGGTGCCATGCAACAGTTTGCTTGAAAAGACAAGAAGGCAGTATGACGTGCTATACCCATCTACTTTTTTGATCAGACGTGTCATATTGGATTTGATAGAGCGAGTAAATAAAAAATACACAAAATAATAGTACAAGTGGCATTTGGTTTTTCGCCGCACTTCTTGTGCTTAGGGGCTGTTTAGACTACCGTTGTGCTCGGGGACTGTCCAGACCACCATTGTGCTTGGGGACTGTCCAGACCACCAATGTGCTCGGGGATTGTCCAGTCCACCATTGTGCTCAAGGACTGTCTAGACCACCGTTGTGCTCGAGGACTGTCCAAACCACTATAGTGCTCGGGGCCTGTCCAGACCACCATCGTGCATGGGGATTGTCGAGACCACTATCGTGCTCTGGGATGGTTCCGACCACTCTCTGAACATTGCTCAGAGACAGCTCTCCTCGGCTACATGTGATTTGTACTCATATACAGTTGAGAGGCATTTATTTGGACCATGCTACAAGGCTGATACGTTGCCTTCTAGCAAGCTCAGGGACTACATCGGTACGATGCACCTACCGGTGCATCTCATATTGCTTGTATTATGATTGGATTTTCAACTTAATTGGGAATTCTTTTTAGACCCTGGCACCACGTGCCTGCGTCACCTACTACCAGGCTCGGGGACTAAGTGGGCACACTTCACCTTGCGGTGAATGTGTTTATTTTATCGACCCCTACGCTCTGACTGTTGGCCATAACAACTACTATACAAGGGTCACTTACATTTCTTTTTAGAAATACAAGTGGGCACACTTGATTAGGAAAGAAATCTTTTTCTTTTTTCTTTAGAGCGCCATGCATTCTTCGGACAACCGGAATTTTCGGCTATAATCGTGGTTTACTGCTCTCTGTGCGGACCAGAATACTAGCGTATTTGCTTGGTCGATGTTTCAGCCAGCTGGAGATGACATGAAGACAGACTACATTAGCCAAAGAAGATCAAACGGCGTGTCGCAACATAATACATGGTGCTCGAGGACTAGCTGTGGGGGTATTAACCCCTATACCCTTACGGCTAGGCTTGGGCTAGCCTAGTCCAGGGGGTCTGGTCCACTAGAAGACGACGCGTGGCTCGGCTGATCTGTTTGGAGTCCCGCGCAAGGAGTCAAGACAGACTTGGAGATCAAGCAAGATCCTAGTCGGTTAGAATAGGAATCCTTATCTGGCTACCTATGGCAATTGTAACTGATTAGGATTAGTTTCCAGATCTATAACCCTGCTCCCCAGACTATATAAGGTAGGCAGGGGACCCGTCTAAAAACATCTCTCATTGACATACAACAATACAATTAGACGTAGGACGTAGGTATTACACCTTTACGGCGACCGAACCTGGATAAAATCTCGTGTCTGTCTTGCGTCACCATCTTGTTTGTAGCTTGCGCATATGTCTGCTGATAATCTACTACCTTGGGCATACCCCTAGGTAGACTACCAACCATATTTCGTTGACATCATCCAAAACCGAGATGCCATAGGAAGAATCATGAAGTGGGCACTCGAGCTAATGGGTCAAGGCATTTCATATGCCCCTCGGACAGCCATCAAGTCCCAAGTGCTAACTGATTTCATTGTAGAGTAGACCAAGACCCAAATGCCACCAGCAGTCGTCAACCAAGAGTACTGGATGATGTACTTCGATGGATTGCTAATGAAGAAAGGCACTGGCATGGGGCTAGTCTTTGATTCACCCCTCGGGGTATGCATGAGGTACATGGTTCGCTTCCATTTCCCCTCCTCCAACAATGTGGCCGAGCATGAGGCACTCATCAATGGCCTACACATCGCCATCAAGTTGGGTGTTCGATGGCTTGATGTCTGGGGTGATTCCTAGCTGCTCATTGACCAAGTCATGAAGGAATCAAGCTGCCACAATGTCAAGATGGCTGTGTATTGCTGAGAAGTCCACCAGCTAGAGGACAAGTTCAATGGTCTCGAGCTCAATCACATCCTAAGGCGTCTCAATGAGGCGACCGACACACTAGCAAAAATGGCATCTGGTTGAGAGGTGGTGCTGACGGGTGTCTTCGCCAGCGATCAGTACAAGCCCTCGGTCTGCTATGAGAAGCCAGAATAGACCGGTGATGGGCCGCCTGTCCTAGGCTCGGGGGCTAACCAGCCGGCGGCTCCATCCAACCCCAAAGTTATGGAGCTTGATGAGGATCCAGCAACAGAGCCTAACCCTCTGGCCAACTAGAGGATGCCTTACCTCGACTACCTCCTCCATGAGGCACTATTGATGGACAAAACAGAGGCTCGGCGGCTTGCGCGTGTCACAGAACTATCAATTTATAAGAGCACAAGTACAATAGAAATCACTGAAGCGATCAAACCATCATACTTGAGCCCATATAAACCCAGTAGTTCGATGAAACCTCAAAGAATCTCAAACCACCAACATACAAACCAAGATCATAGAGATTCAACATAACCAGGCGCATGTTACATCATAGTTCACAAATATTTCTCATACAACATAGTTTGAATAATTATTACAAACCAAGTTTGAAAGTAGCGGAAGCAAAGTAGTTTAACATCGACATCACATAGTTTAATACAAAGCCAATTTCATAGTCATCTCCAACCAAAAGCACAAGGGTGAGATGATAAACAGAATGACCATTGCCCATAGTCCTAGTCCTCATCCATTGCAGGAGCAAAGCAGTTCTTGCAGTAGCCATGATACATAACATTATCTGCAACAATGGGAATAAAACCCTGAGTATGAGAAGGTACTCAGCTAGACTTACCCGCCCAACTAATATACTAAGACACCAACGAATATGCAAGGCTTTATAAGTAGAGCTGGTAGACATTATTTGCATAAAAAGCATAAGTTATCCAATATCTCTTTAATTGTGAATCACCAGTTATTAATCCTATCTCATACTACATTAGCACTATCCTATGCCAAACATATTGGTACCATTAAGTCATCACAATAATAACCATATCTAGTTGAGTTCTTGCATAATATCATAACCAACATTTCCATCATTTACTATGATGAAGTGTACTCAAGTCAAGTTCTCACTATCCGAGAGAGATGGTGATTCGAATCGAATCCTACCCAGCTAGGGAATTATTACTAACACACACCCATACTTCCCCCATCGGGGCCACATCAGGTCACCTTTGGGACAACTCAAGTACAATCGCGGGTAGGACCAGCGCTGCAACCTCAAAGATACAACCAATCTGCCAAGCGGGCTCGGGACTCTAACCCGCCCTTGGGCTTACACCATTGGCTCTCTACACATCCTTACTGCCTCCAAGGTGCACACTTTAACTGCTCATGTCCCTATCCTGAGTTGAGCTATTCGGCTTCGTGGTTGGAACGACTTATCTGGCCAACTATGTGAGAGGCATGCGTTCAACATGACAAGATGACCTCCAACGTCCGGTCCTGAAATGACACAGATAGAATCACTACAATACCACCACATAAGACTCCGCCCGATCTCCATTTATTCAATAGTACCAGGTTATGTTCCACGATAGCACAATATAGCCAACCGTGATCAAGTTATCACCTATAGCTCGCAGGTGACAGGAAATCACCCGACTTCTACCGGTCTAATCATAGCGAAGCATGATAAACATTCCTAGACTTAATTAGGATTCATGGTAGATATTGCTGGTCATGGAAAGGTAATATGCAGCAAGTGTTTCCAAACAACTCCTGTCACGTAATGCATCAATACGAGTAACTTAGGTGACATTAATAAAATAGGGAGACTTATAATGCTCCGGGGCTTGCCTTTCACGAACGTTGCTGGCTGGTGATCCGGGCACTCAGGAAGGTGATCGGCTTTAGGCTCTCCTTCTCTAGGAACCTCCTGGTGCTGCACTTCCTGATTCTCCTCCTGTGGATCGACGTCGAGCTCCACTAACGTGATCTCCTCGGTGGCACCTATTGCATGCATATGCATAAGTAAGTCCCATGAATGCATAAGAAGGATCATAGATGGCGTGATAGGGGAATGTACATGCTACAACAATGAGGTTAAGTAGCACAATGATAACAATGCTAACTCCATGCTAACTGAGTAGGTGCAGATCTCTTCTCTATCTACTTATAAATTTCACACAAGGCAATGTCTAAGCTACACATGGCAGTTAGAAGTTTACATCATAACTGAAGTTATACTTATCCAAATGCTGTGATCTTGGACTTTATGGAAATCTTATAAAATTTCCTACAACTCTTATTTAATCGCCAAAAGCTAATTCACACTCTATCCTAACCAAAACAGGCAATCTATCCAGTGTTGTTAAGAAATTCTAGAGAACAAGCATTTTGGGATACTAACTTTAAACACCTATAACTCCTAAACCCTTTGGCCTACTACCATGAAATTTTAACACAAGATAGATGAAGAAGTTCCCTACAACTTTTTTCTTAACCATTTCTATAGAAAACATCATTTTGACTATGCAACATACCAAACAACAGAATCTGTCCGAAAACACTTCTAAATCAAATTAGAGAGCAACAATATTTTTACTGCATATAAGCATTCCAAATTTAACATCACCAAGTATATCAACAGTTCAAGAATACCAAATACACTCAAGAAAACATAATGGTAAGGCCCAAACTATTCATTTGAATGTCTTTATTAATTTAATTAGATAATTAGGGTAAATAACAAACATATAACAAATGTGCACAATAAATTCTCAGAAAAATACATTGGCTTTCAAGTGCTCTCAGTAGGCTACTGTAAAAATTTCAAGCCATTTGACCATGTATAACATCCTTTACAAAAATGATAACCTAGCAATGTCTATTTTAGTGAAAATAGTTAACCCTATAGAAAAGTATTAAACAACAGATTATATATTTTTCCTAGCTTCATATTAGTGCCATACTACTGTACAAAAATTTGCATATCAATATGTTACATATTTTTATCCCTACAATTTTCCTCAGAAAATACCATTTATTACTAGATAAATAGAAAGACCCTACTTCAATCAAGTTTACAGCAAGTTTATTATTTCTCCTAGCTAGAGCATGTCAACACAAGACCAACAAATTTAGAATCACAATTTTATGAGTTTTCTAGCTCAAGATATCTATTTTACAAGATTACTAATATTCAAAAAGCATTTATCTAAATATATTTTAATTGCCATGAAAAATACTAGAAACTGTACATTTCATATTTTTATAAAATATTACACTTCATGAGGATTACAACAAAATTTGGTTCACAAGAATTGGACATCTAGAACTCCACTTATGATTTTTCAAAGTTTGCAAACAAATCTAAAATAAATGAACTAGCTTTCAACCATATAGCCGTTGACAGCTGGGGTCCACGAATCAGATGGGCCCGCACATCAGAGACACAAAAACAGGGGACCGGCATGGACCGGCCGGAGTTCGTCGACGGCGAGCTCTCCAATGACGGCACCAACACTATGAGCTTCCCCAAGACATCCCGCACACAGTGAGCTAACTAATTGGATCGATTGCAACCACTAACGGTGACGGCGGCGCTCCTGGCGGCATAGCGGAGCGGGTCGACGGCAAGGTTCCAGAGCTGGCCGAGATGGCGCAATCAAGGGTTTTGCCGAGCTTCTACATACTACGGTGGTTCTAGTGCACATCCTATCACGGCAAATGGTGGCCGGAGGCGGTTCGGCCACGGCGATGTGGCACGGCGGCGAAACAATGGCTAGGCCGTGCGCTGCACGGAGGCCTTACTGTGCGCTTCTAGCTAGCAAGGCGAGTGCGTGAGATGGTGGGAGCACAATGGAGCAACAGTGGTGGCAAAGGAGTGACACAGGGGCAATGCGAGGCCGAGTGGCCGGCAAGGCAACGGCGGTGAGCTCTCGTTGCTATGGGCGGAGGCGAGAGCGAAGGAGGAGGCAGGAGGGAAATGAGAGCACATGGAGTCACGGGCAGGCGCTAGGGGGGTGAAGGCACGTTGTGGACTAATGTGGCCTGACTGGCTGGGTCATCGGCGTCGAATGGCCTCCACACGGCAGCCAAACCCTGGCGCCGGTCAGCCACTATGGCCAGCCGAATAGGCGATCAGAGCCAGCGATCTCGCCTGATAGCGTGATTTGAGGATGATCAATCTCCTAATCCACGGCACATTAGCGTAAGCTACCTTAACAAAAAGTTGTAGCCCTATATACCATCTCCAATTTCTCTTAAAAGATCAAGGTCTAATTCTTAACGAATAAGGAGTAAAATCATCACAATGTCAGCTCAGCGAAACTAAAAACGCGCTAAGACTTAGAAAATTTCTAAGTGTTGAAATATTGTGTTTTGCTGATTTTTGTGAGCTCAAAATGACCAAGCTATGCACTGAATTAGCCCATGACCCAAAAATAAAAGTTGTTGCTCTACTCAAATACTACAACTTTGCTTAAGGGTGCTTTTCCATGCAAAGATTCTATGACATAGTTCAAACTAGGTCAAACATACCACTTTAAAATGATGACTTACACAATAACTAGGACTTAGAGACCAAACTAGCCTTAGTCATGAATACCAAAGTTGTTCCTTATGCTATTCTAAACATGTTTAAGGTATTCCCAAGGTTCCACACACATTTCATACATTGGTTACAAGGAAACCCTAGCATAAGTATGGCAATTAAGTAACAATACATGCAATATAAGCCAACATAGATAGAATACATGATATGCTTATGCTCATGAATATTTAGTGATGCTTGTGATCATGCAATGTCAAGGTTAAATGCATGCTTAACACCTAGGGTGTTACAGTGCATCGTGCCATGTCCTTTGTCGTTATTGAGGGCGAGCTCTACAGGCGAAGCCACACCGGGATCCTATAGCGCTATATCCCCATTGAATAAGGGAAATAGTTGCTGAGTGATATCCATGGTGGGGTCTACGGGCACCATGCCACGCCTAGGACCCTAGTCAGATACATGTTCTAACAAGGCTTCTACTGGCCAACCATAGTAGCCGATGCTAAATAGATTGTGGGCACCTGTGAAGGGTGTCACTACTACGCTCGGTAGACCCACCTACCGGCCCAAGCACTCCAAACGATCCCCATCCCATGGTCGTTCATGGTCTAGGGGCTCAATTTGGTTGGACCTCTCAAGAGGTTGCCTTGGGGCTATACGCACTTGCTTGTCGCTGTAGATAATTTTACAAAGTGGATAGAGGCTCCACCGATATCTACGATCAAGTCTGAGCAAGCCGTGCTGTTCTTCCTTGACATCATCCATCGCTTTGGAGTCTTGAACTCCATTATCACAGACAACAGCACATAGTTCACTGGAAGAAGTTCCTCTGATTCTGCAATGAATACCACATCCACGTCGATTGGGCCACCGTGGCACACCCCCAGACGAACGGGCAGGTCGAGCGCACGAACGACATGGTCCTACAAGGCCTTAAGCCTAGGATCTTCAACTGGTTGAACAAGTTTGGCAGATGATGGGTCGTGGAGCTTCCCATGGTGCTCTAGAGCCTAAGGATGGCCCCTAGTAGGGCCACTGGCTACACGCCATTCTTCATGGTCTATAATTCTGAGGCTATCCTCCCGACCGACCTTGATTATGGAGCGCCGAGGGTCAAGGCATATGATGAACAAGGAGCCAAGGCATCCCTAGAGAATGCCATGGACCAGCTAGATGAAGCATGGAATGTTGCCCTCCTCCGCTTGGCCAAGTACCAGCAAGTGTTGCACTGATACCACAACCATCAAGTACGGGGTCGGGGACCTAGTGCTCTGCCTCGTCCAGAGCAACAAGAACCGCCACAAGCTCTCTCCATCGTGGGAAGGACCGTACGTCATCGTGGAGGTGCTTCGACCAGGCACCTATAGGCTCAAGACCATCGACTGTGAAGACTTCATCAATGCCTCGAACATCGAACAACTACGTCGCTTTTACCCTTAAATCTACGCATGCTTTCTCTTATCGGTTTCGCTATTGACTCCTCGATCTTTAGTGACACCCGATCCCAGCAATAGCAAGGGGCCCAGCGCCATCGACGGCGAAGTCTTTGTCAACGCCTAGAACAACGAATAGCTATGTCGCTTTTACCCTTAATTTACGCATGCTTTCTCTTATCAATTTCGCTATCGACTCCTCGATCTCTAGTGACACCCGACCCTAGCAAAGGCAAGGGGTCGGGCCTCACTCAGGGGCTGATAAGAGCATATCTATCCAGTAGACATTCTCTATGCTTGACCCTATCTCACATTAATATCTAGAAGCAAGGGTTGCAGAAACAAACGCTGAGTAAAATTGGTCGGACCACAAGAAACCTATGCCCCAGCGGCTATGGCGTTTTTGCTCACCAGCGTGATCAAAGTTTTTTCACCCGCACCCCAAGCTTTTTAGCCTTAACTACGGAAAGAGTTGGAACGCATTAAAGAGTATATCTATTCGGTAGACATTCTCTATGCCCGACCCTTTCTCACGTTAAGATCTAGAAGCAAGGATTGTAGAAACGAACACTGAGTAAAACTGGTCGGACTGCAAGAAACTTACGCCCCAGTGACTACGACCTTTTTGCTCACCAGCGTGATCAGAGTTTTTTCACCCGCACCCCCAGCTTTACAGCCTTAATGACAGAAAGGGTCAGAACACAATAACATTTTTATACAAAAAGGAGAGAAGAGCTAAAAATCTGTTTGGCCATAATGAAATTTAAGAGCTTGTCCACTTATTACAAGTTTGTCGCCTGGCTTATTTACCTAACTAACTTCTTGGGGGGATGATCTCACCCTCTATCTCAGCAGGTAAGTCCTGTGCCAGAGGGGCCACCTCCTTCTCGATGTCATCTAGCTCGGCGTCGGTGTAGATAGGCACGAGAACCATCATAGGTAAGGTGGGATACAGAGCTAAAAATGCTCCTACGGCCCATTCAGGCCTAGGAGTTTGAAGGCTAGCCCTCCAATGGGTTCATAGCCGCACCAGGGCACCCTTAGAGTGAAAGGTGGAAAGGGATGGGCCCACTAGTGGCCAGTACCTAGGTTCACGAGGGCCGCGGACATCCCGGCCCATGTTCGAGTCTCGGTTGGTTCCTAGTCCATGCTTTTGCCTCAAAGAAAGGCAACGATCCCTTAGGACTAGTCGAATAGACCTAAGAACTATATGGATTGGCCACTGAGAATTTAGAGTCGATCACCAGCTAACCCATGTCGGACCCCCATGAATGGGAAGCCAAGGCCCCACTTGGACTAGCCCATTAATAGCTCACTGAGCACCATGTTTCATCCATCGAGGAAAAATGTGACACGGCTTAGCGCCTCTATTTTATCAAAAAAACGCTTGAGGGATGATGATCACAAAGATGAGCTGGCCCCTTGACTAGACCCCTGCAACGTGCGGGGGCTCAAGAGAAGTTGGACTTGCAAGGAGATTGAATGCACAGTCGCAGGACGATGGCTCGGCTCCTAGGGAGGGGGTACATACAAAAACTAAGAATAATGTTTATGAAACAAAAAACGCTTCCTCTTACCATTTTCACAATCGTCTCCTCGATCTTTAGTGAAACCTGACCCGGCAACGGCAAGGGGTCGGGCCTCACTCGGTGGTCGATAAGGGTATATATATATATCCTTTCTAAAACAGTCGCCATGCCTAACCCTTTCTCACATTAAAAACCTAGAGGCAAGGTTTGCGGAAACAAACGCTGAGTAAAACTGGTTGGACTGCAAGAAACCTATGCCCCTATGGCTATGGCACTCTTGCTTACCAACATGATCAGAGTTTCTCACTCACACCTCGAGCTTTACAGTCTTAACAACAAGAAGGGTCAGAACACTTTAACCCTTTTTACACATAAAAAGGGAGAAAGAACAAATTTATTCAACCAAAATAAAAGAACAAGCTTGTTTAAACGAAACAGGGGGTTGGAACTTGTCCGCTTATTACAAATGCGCCGCCTGACCTATCTGACTAAACTAACTCCTTGGGGGGATGATTTCATCTTCTATCTTAGTAGAACGGTCATGCACTAGGGGGGCCATCTCCTTCTCGATGTCGTCCAGCTCGGCGTCGGTATAGACGGGCGTGAAGCTTTGGCTCATCGTTGCCAGATCGATGTTCTCGTAATGAGAACGGACAATCACGAATGATCAGTGAATGCCAAAGCAAAGCATGCCCCTTGCCATATCACATGCTTAGTCCATGATTTGGGTGGCGCGAACCATGAGCGAGCTTGTCTCCTGCTCTAGGGTTAGCTCGAGCTCATCGCAGACCAGCTGGACGGCGATGCATAGGTTGTTGTGTTCATCGCTCTGCTTCTAGAGGGTGTCCTTCACCATGCTGAACTCCCTCTCTAGGCCGCAGCACTTCACCATCTCTGTCCTAATCTTGTCATCGAGATCTGCCCAAGTCACATACCGACCGTGTCAAAAGGCTTACCACGGATTCCAGGGAGAAAGACAACAAGGGAAACCAGAGACTTACCGTCCATGTCCATCCAAAGCCTATGCACCTCATTGTGCTGCCGGGTCACCTTGACCACCAGTCGCCAAACCTCTTCTTTGCGCTGACCGACCTCTATGGCGAGCCCAGTGGACACGCCCTCAGCTACAACCTTCAGGACCCTCTCCCTCTGAAGCTCAACCTAGAGGTTGTCAACCCACTGCTGAGCGTCGACGCACTCCTAGTGAGCTAGGTCAATCCCCGTGCAGAGTTCCTCTATGGCCCGGAGCAAATCATCCTGCTCCTTCTATAGCCGCTCGGCCTCCACGGCGTCTGTGCATGCCCTCTCGATCAGGGCCGCGAGCTTCTCCTTGATCTCGTGGGCATTGTTGTGAGCGTCCTTCTCCCTGACTCAGAGGTCGGCCACTTCCTAGGCGGCAGCGGCAAGCCCAGCCACCTCTTGACGGGTGGCAGCGAGCTATGTGGCCAGCCCCTCACTCTGTCGTGTCTCCTCAGCGAGGAACTAGGACTTCTCCCTGTTGTGGGCCATAAGGACATGTGAAGAAGAAAAGACTTAGAGGCGTGGAAGAAGAACATGAGGATCAAAATCAAGGTCATATTATACCTGGCCAACCAGGGTGACATTGTCACGCATTGAGCTCAGCATGATGGTTAGGACGCGAACCATGTCCCCAAACTCCATGTGGATGCTCCCGCATTCCCTTTCCTCTGCTACTTCATCGAGGGCAGCCACCAGGACCAGAGACTGGGACATCCCCACACCGACCTTAAGCAGCGCTGACTTCTCTTGCGGTGGTGGCTCCTCTAGACCAGCTCCTCTATGATAGAGGGGGCGGGTGACGCGGACACAAAGGCCTACCCTGTCACCACATCTGCAAAGGATGCCTCAGGTGCACCCCCTTCCGTCCACCCTACCACGGCCATGGCCACCTACATAGACAATGGCTCCGAACGTACCACCACCGCCTATGATGTCAACGACATGACCAGCCACACTACACCTGCCATGGGTGCCCCGGACATGCCCTCCTCCGCCTGCTCTCCAATGGACCCAGCCATCGGCTGTGCCTCCTCAGTCGATGCCGTGTCCACCCCAACGCCACTCATGCTCACCACCGGTGCGGTGCCAGCTGGCTCCTGGCATGTTTGCTGGAGGAGGATCTTTCTTGGAGCAAGCCGCAGGAGAGTCCCACGTCCTTCGACGTTGCATGGGACATGGTGGTCAGTTGATGGCAAAAATTTGTTAAGACAAAAGGATGAAAAAATCTTGACTCACCCTGATGCCACTAGACGAGGATGCTTTGGGGCTGGCTTGCTCAACCCTAGCTGCTCCTCGTCGGCACGTTGCCACTTTGAGCCCTTCCTTAGCTCGGAGGGCTTGAAGGAATCAGAACAGCTGCCTCCCGCTGACTTCGGAGGCATCGTTGAGGGCTCGGATGGAGCGGGGCGACCTATTTTTGCCAGCTCTGAGGCCACCGTCGAAGGCCCAAATGAGGCAAGGTGGCCTGATTCTGCTAGTTCCGAGGCCACCGTCGAAGGTCCAGACGGGGTGGGGTGTTTGGATTTCGCTAGCTCCTAGGTGTGTCCTCCCCCTCCTACCTTGTGGCATGCCATAGATGGGGCCCCGCCTATGGCAAAGGTGGATCCTCGTTCCTGGTGGCCAGATCATCCCATGGGATGGGCGACATGGAGCCATCATCCTCCTCCTCCTTCTCTTCTTCTTTTTCCTCCTCTTCTTTCGATGAACATTGATGCCACTTCCCTTGCTGTAGCTTTGCTTGCTGCTTTGACCGCTGTTTCTTCTCCTCATCATCCTTCTTCTTCTTCTTTTGTTCATCCATGGCATGGTTCACCGCCATCACAGCCGCGACCTCTGACAGCGGCGCGATAGAGTCCCAAAGACTAACCTCGCTAGTAGCTCAATGAAGCCCACGTCTGGCCATATCATAGGATGCCCTGGGATTGGGAACATGGCGTTGGTCTCCCCTATGGCCTCCTTGATGCATTGTGCGACCTTGCTGTCGTGGAGCAGCCCCTAGGAGAGCATCATCCCGACGAGCTACGTGCCCGGCGTCATCCCGTGTAGTGGGAGGATGCGTGCCATCAGCCGCGCCACCCTCCTCATGAGATACCCCTCGATAACGCTAGCCCCATGGAGGTCGCGGGTCTTCAGGAACGCAATGGCCTCAAGGAGGTCGTGCATCCTCTTCTTCTCCTTGATGGGTCGCCCCCACGGCCATGATGGCAGTACCTCTTCGATCAGATGCCTAGAGAAGACCGACAAGGAAGTGGGAGGGTCAACCTTCAGGTAGAACTAATGTGAGTGCCACCCCTTGTTGGTTCTAGAGAGCTGGAAGGCATGTACTCGGCCACCCTCTGCCCCCGAAGGTGGATGCCCATGCATTCCATCGGCACCAGGGTCTCCCGACCTTTCTCCTTTTTGATCAAGGAGATGGAGAAGAAATACCTCCATAGCTTGAAGTGGGGCTCGATCCCTAGGTACCCCTCACACATTGCGATGAAGGCTTCGATGTGCTAGCTCCCATTGGGGTTCAAGGGCAGTAGCTCAATCTGATAGTGGTGCAGTAGACCCAGAAGAACGGGTGAGTAGGAACCATGAGTCCGCGCTCGTGGAAGGGCGCAAAGGAGATGACGTAGCCATCGAGCGGCACCAACACATCCTCATGGCAAGGCACAAGCCACTCCACTGCATCAGTCCTCCCATGAAGAAGACCACGCTTGCGAGGCCCTCCATGCATGCATGGGTAACATCAAAGCGGTACCACAAATCCATGGAGGATGGAGGTGGCTGTAGAGAAGCAAAGGCGGTGGTGGAGAAGCGGAAGCTATAGATCTAGGGCTCCAGCGGTGGATTAACAAGCACGACAGATCCAAACGGCGGTGGTGGTGAAACAGAGAAGGTGAGGCTATGGTTTTGGTGTGTAGAAACATGAAGGGAGAGGCCGCTATTTATAGAACAAAGCAAGGTGAGAAGGCGAATCGTGTGCCTAGATTCACACGCCCACTGCGCTGCATCATGTCAGCTCCCTCCGAAGATAATGTGCATGCTATCTCTGGACATGCCCTCGAAGGACACACCGGATGACGGTTCACCCGATCGATGGGCCAAGAACCATCGTAGGTAAGGAGGGATATAGAGCTAAAAACGTTCCTACGGCCCATTTAGGCCCAGGAGTTCGAAGGCTGGCCCACCGACGGGTTCACAGCTGCTCTAAGGCACCCTTAGAGCAAGGGGTGGAAAGGGATGGGCCCACTAATGGCTAGTACCCTGGCGCATGAGTGCCATGAGCATCCTGGCCCATGCTTGAGTCTTGGTCGGTTCCTAGTCCATGATTTTTCCTCGAAGAAAGGCAACGAGCCCTTGGGGATCGGCCGAACGGATCCAAGAACTATATGGATTGACCACCAAGAGTCTAGAGTTGATCACCAGCTGACCCATGCCAGACCCCTACGAATAGGAAGCCCGTTAACAGCTCACCGAACACCATGTTTCGTCCATCGAGGAAAAACATGGCACGGCTCAGCCCCTTCATTTTATCGAAAAAAACGCTTGAGGGATGACGATCACAAAGATGAGCCGACCCTCGACCAGACCCCTACTATGCATGGGGGCTCAATGGAAGCTAGACACGCAAGGAGACCGAACGCGTAGTCGTAATACGACGGCGGACCAATCGGATCCTAGGGGACTAGAATCAAGAAAATCTTTCTGACCTCCCAAATCCTACGGTTACATGCCCCCAAGAAGACCATCCGCGACAAAAGGGAATCATTGTTCTACCAGTACATGCCATGGGCTGCAAAAAGAAGGCCAAGGCCCTCAGAGTCCTCCTGTCCAGAAAAGCCTCCAAAGGAGTATTCTACTCCTACGTAGGCTTAGGGGCTACTGTTGAGTATCGATTTTAGGGATACCCAAAGCTAGGAAGTTAGCACCCACACTGACTTCCTCGGATGGATCAAGACATATTAAAAGGTCTCTCCCAACCCAAAGGCCATGGGCTCCATCTTGCCCGACCCCAAGACCGTGAGCTCCATCTCGCCTGACCTCGAGGCCGCGGGCTCCATCTCGCTCGACCCATTGGGTGCGGGCTCCATCTCGCCTGACCCTACGGACGCTGGTTCTATCTTGCCCAAGGCCGCGGGCTCCATCTTGCCCGACCTCGAGGCTATGGGCTCCATCTCACCTAACCCCAGGGACGCGGTTTCCATCTTGTTCGCCATGGACCCATACCACCACCAACTATTCTAGGTCCTAGCGTATGGGCCTGAGTCAAAACTCTGACACCAAGGAAGAGACTATCACACCTCAATGTAACCCATGGCCATGATGGGCCATACCTAGGGACTCACATCAAGAATAGTGTTGTGCATGCCGGTGCTATTCTGCCTAACCCTCGTACAGACATTGACAGGCACGTCAGTTCACCATGACGTCTGCCGTGATGGAGTGAAATGCCATAACCGGCAGATGACGCCTGCACATGGTGCTAGTGATGAATAGGGCCACGACATGGAGCCGACCCTATTGACATCTATAGGATTGGTGGGACCCGCATGAAGGAAAAGAAGGACCCAACGACCCTAGAAGCCTTCTTCTCTCTCTCTCATTCTTCTCCTTTTCCTCCGCTGTAACCCGTGCTTTCTCTTCACCTATAAAAGGGGAAGTAGGGCGCCCCATGAAGGGGGACAAAATCAGAACACAAGAGCATGAAATAAGCACGTGGCTGAGCAGGAAGAGAGCTCTTAGCACCCATTCACTCCTTCCACCAGAGACATGGGATCATCTCCCTCTCTCACCTGTTTGTAACCCCTACTACAAACCAAGTGCCGGTAACACGAGCAACAGTGAACTAGATGTACGGATATTTCGCCCAAACTAGTATAAACCATTGTGTCCTCTGAGCACACCTTCCAAGCCAGATGCACAAATACAAATTTACTCGTCGGTGGTTCGAAAACACCAATTGTTTTCTTTGCAGATATATGCCTATGTCCTGATATCCTTCACCGAATTGTTCCACCCCACTGCACTCCAGTCTAGGGGCCCCTAGAAGTAGCATCGCCGAGGGTTGAAGCCCAGCCCACTAGGCTTCAAGGTTGCCTGAAGCAACTAAAAGTGTGAGGGACGTTCAGCAGGCGAGCCCACACGGCTATAGCCAAGGCGTCCAGGAGCGCCCCAACCATTTTAACGAACGATGTCCAAGTACTAACTTGAGCCACTCGTGGTGACCCAACGAGGGAGATAGTGAGCCCCTAAGTACCGACAAATGGGCTCGGGAACTATACCCGTGGCTCGGTCGGGAAGCCGAGGATCTCCCCTCTAGGGGACATGACCAGGGCATGGAAGGACCATAAACCTAGGATTCTCACAGACTTACCCACTAGCAGCATGAGCATGGTGATCTTGGCCAATGAGGCCATCATCATAACAGCCCAGCCCAATAAGGGATCAAGTCACTGAGCATGGCTCAAGAGCAAAATGGGATTACACACGAAAGTAATTTCATTTCACTGATTGGGAACAACCCAATTACAATATATGGGGGGCAAGAACCGTTACCCCAAAGCCACCTACACCACTGCC
This sequence comes from Miscanthus floridulus, assembly GCF_019320115.1. Classification (NCBI taxonomy): domain Eukaryota; kingdom Viridiplantae; phylum Streptophyta; class Magnoliopsida; order Poales; family Poaceae; genus Miscanthus; species Miscanthus floridulus. The sequence continues at coordinate 26,255,523 of NC_089583.1, read as the reverse complement.
CCGACCTTGGACTAGGTCTTGGTCGAGGCTGTGCAGTTCAAAGACAAGCACGGGGGGCCCGAGCACCACTCTCCCAATCCAAAAGTTGGGAATGGCTTCGCCGTAGTAACAACGACGAAGAAAGGGTTAGAGGAGGAGAGCTGGGCCTCGGCCACGTCCTCTCCCTCTCTGGGCTCCAGCTCTGCATCGGTCGGTGACCCCCACGGTGGACAAGGCACTCTTTTGGTGATAAAAGAGGGGACCCCAGTGATCAACATTGCTAGTGTTCTTTGACCCTCTAGAAGACGATGGCGGGGAAGAGGCGCGGTGACACGCGCGGACAGGGAAGAGGCGTGGTGACACGCGCGGACAGGGAAGTCCCAAGGGAGGCAGTGCATGAGAAAAGGACAGCATCCCTTGGCGCCAACCCTCGCCCCCTCCATGTGTCATCGTGGCCTTCCCCTCGCCGATGTCCTTCCACAGTCAAAGAAGCTGTCGTTCGGCGAACAACACCAAGCACACTTGGAGGGAAGCATCGCACTTTGTCACCACCGCCATCGCCGCCAAAGAAGATGAATTGGAGGATGAAGAAGATAGGAGCTAGAGGAAAGGATTGAGGACGCCACGTCCAATGGGGGCGTCCCTTTATAGCCAAAGGCAGTGCGCTGTGAGTGGCTCTAAGCCCTTCGATCAGCCATCAACGGCTACAAAGGGCCCTTGGGAACCGGCTAGGTGTCCCTTCGATCCCCGCAGCATGCCTCCAGGCGGTTACGTAATGATGGCTGCATAGTAAAAGTGGAGTTAGGGAACTGCTAGCAATGAGTCAAGTCCCTACTCCACTTTCCCCCACGTGCGCTGCCCACTCCGCGCACGCCTCCTCATGGGACTTAGGGGATCCGCCTCCCACTAGGCCCACTAGCCGTCATCGATGGCTCATATCCATGCGCACCAAGTTCCATGGCTCCTCCTCCACCAGATCTACTCCATGTGGCCCCAATGTCCCATCTCCTAGATGAGACAGGATGGTGCGGGGGCGTGCACGCACGTCATAACTCCACGAGGCATGATGGCCTAGACGCCATCAACTACCTATGCAAGGCATCAGCGGATGGGACACACCCAGAAGCCGCCTCCTTCACTGGCAAGGAGGCCCCACAACGGCCTTGGGGCTACACCGACTCCCCAGATAGAGCAGCCTGACCCCCTGATCAATGGGACCTCGGGTGGTGCATCCCGCCAAAACCAATCAACCCCCTAGAGTTAGGTCGGGAGCCGCTGAGTAGTGGGCTCAATGAGGGCCTCCGTCCGAGCCTCGGTGTGCTCCCACTTCCATGATCTATGGCTGTAGAGGGTCGGCCACAGAAGGCCAGCTTGAGAGGACCAGGACCTATTATCATAGCCCTCAGAAGGGCGTGTAGTTCATTATGATCAGATGGTCCCAAACCAGAGCCCAACGCTCTTGATCACCCGACCCATGGCAGGCTCTTGTCAGAAAGGAGGGTGCCCCTGAGCCTACTATCAGCGACTCCTAGACGAGTCCACTGAGCACTCCCTCAAGTCGAAGACCCATGCGACATGGACTCGCGAAGGGATCAGCATCATCTTCGCTTAGCCTTGATAGCCGAGTACCATCCATCACACTAGAGAAGAAGACCCCAAGCGAGGAAGAACACTCTTGCTAGCGGAAGTCGTCCCCGCCAAGGAGGGTTCGATCACTAGAAGATTGAATTCAGCCCTCCATCACCTTCATGCCAGGTGAGGCCACGAAGGGCTCAGGGGCTCCTGACAAGATCCTAACATACATGTATGTTAAGCCTTAGGTCCAATGGTTCCTGAACAAAGAAGACCCCATGACCAACCCCTTCAGGATAGCTCAGGGGCTTGAGGGCTATGCCCATCGGGCGTGCTCGTGTGCACCCTCTGGCACAGAGACCCGGCCGAGCCTAACTCGACCGCAGCTTCCGCCTAGGGCTCGGAGCCTTCCCCAAGCCTTGGGCTCCTGATCTATATTACGACCAAGCCCGATCCTTGGCTCTTGCCCGGCTAACGATGCCAGCCAAGGCCCGGGCACAAGAAGACAAGCCCTAGGCTACCGATGCCCGAGGGCTCTCTAGCGCACTCCCTAGGTGTGCCCTTGCCAACTACACCTCCGATAGGGTCATGTCTGGGGCGTGACACAAGAAGACAAAGCTTCCCGCGGTCTCTGGGGGCTTGGGGGCTTTTGGGCCTGCACGTCAGCCCCTGGAGCCGACCTCCTTCACCACCAAGAAGACTCTAGAAGGTCTCACCCGGGAGGCCGGTCCAAGCCGACACCCTGTGACACGTAGAGTATCAGAACAGAGCAGTCGGACGACGCCCAGGCTTCTATGGCTCCAAGACACCTCGACGGTCGACGGCGCACCGCTGCAAGGCCCTCCTAGACTCTAGCGCACATAGACCATAGACTAGAACCCCCAAACCACCTTGTACCCGACCTCTCTCATTATATAAGGGATAAGGTGGGACCTAGAGGGAAGAGGATCCTGATTTGATCACCAGACACTCTATTACATTCTATCTGCCTCCGCTTTGCTCTGAGAGCAAGGCAACCCAGAGAGGAGCACCGAGAGCCCCTCCTCCACCACATCCCATCATCTCCTTCCTCTCCGACGAGGGGGAGACTCCACCAACGGTGAGGCAACCATAGGATTAGCACCGAGCTAACCTCCCTACCAAATCTTCTTCCTTTACACTCTGTTATAACCCCCAGATTTTGGGTGTTCTTGAGTATAAGGATCATCAGCTGCTGAACATGGCGACCGAATTGGCTCGAACCAGGATAAACCGTTGTGTCTTCTATGCGTGATTCTTGTGTTCCTGAGTCCACCTGAGCCACCGAAGACCCCATACTCTGACACCGACTCGAACAACATGCTTGTCGTGGTTTCGACCTCACGACAATACCCTTCTTCCTTCTCTGAACCAGAACTATACGGACGAACCACCTTCCATTGTTGAAAAATTTGGAGGTCCGAAATTGCAAAATACAAGGGGGAGGTTTTGGTCTTCATTTCTTTGAAGGAGGTCGCTCAAGAAAGTTAGCAAATGCCTCTCATATCTCTTTTTGCATGAATCCTTCCCAGTTTGTGGCAAAATTAGATCTAGGGTTTCATGGTTGTGTTGGAGAGATACAATGGTTTTTGCTACTCTATCTAACAAAGTCATTGTCCCAAAAACTTTAGATTGGTTGGCTCATTATGTTTCTTCCATTATATACATATCTCATAAGTCATCAAGTGAGATAATTTATGCATCCAAGTAAATGCATAAAAATTAATGCGGAATAGTGTTATCTAGATATAGATTGCGAATTTGTTTATTAAAATAAATTATTTAGTTAGTCATACAAATATTTTAATAGTGATTGTAAATTATTGGTTAGGGAGGGACAACCCGGGTGACAGGGGTGTGGGAGAGTAGTGTAGAAGGGGGTGCATGTTTTATGCTGCCTTGTGCGCCGGGACTGTGGTTGATCATGCGAGCGTGTGCACGAAACCAAGTTCGACGGAAGCTTTTGAGTCTTTTTTAAGTGTAGAGAAGAGAAGAGAAGAGAATAGATGGAGATGCATACTGCTAGTCTACTGTTGTTTTTCAATTAATATGAATCTAGAGTCTAGAATCTGGAAAGTGCTTAGGTGGAACATAAGGGGTGTTAATTCTGACAAGAAATGGAACTCCATTCATGATAAGCTTGAGTGTCATTGTGATGTTTTGTGTAGAAACCAGTTGGAACATTGTGATCTGCAGTTTCTCAGGAGTTTTTGTCCCCACTCTTTTGATCAGTTTGAGATCCTTCTGTCATTAGGTGCCTTGGGAGGCCTCTTCATTGCTTGGAGAGATCACCTTTTGGGCTCTCTTGCTTTTCAGAACTCTTTCTCTATATCTGTTGAATTCACCTCTCGCTTTGATAATTCTTCTTGGTTCCTTACTAATGCTATGGCCCATGTGTAGCCTCTCATAAGCGGATTGTTCTAAATTTGTTTAAGCGTATTTCCATGTCAACTCATGTTGATTGACTAGTGTGATCCTTAGGGGACTTCAATCTTTTGAGAAGCCCTGTAAATAGAAATCGTCTAGGTGGTGACACGTCTGAAATACTCATGTTCAACGCGATCATTATATTAGTGCTTTGCTCTTAGTGGAACTCCCTCTTTTTGGGAGATAGTTCACTTGGACAAATAAACAAGGCACTCCTTCGCTGGAACGTTTGGATTGGTTCTTTACATCTAATTCCTATACGCTAAGCTATCCAAACAACCTTTGTCTAGTCTTTAATCATGGAGGCTTCAGATCATATGCCCTAATGCTAAATGCAGCCACCTTTATGATTTGGGGTTCTAATGATTTCAAATAAATTAGTTGTCAACTACAAATTTGTAGATCACATCAAGCTCTATAGTTTTTGATATAAAGTTTGTCTCCATTTGATTTCATATGAAAAAGTTATGAATTATTTTAATATATGTTACCACCAGACATGTGGGCCAGTCAGGCAAAACCACCAATTGAAACCACCTAGGGGGTAGATCAAACGGTTTTTTTTTTATAAAGGTGATGAGGTAGAATAACTGGTTTTTGTAGGTCATGGGATGAAGTAGCCACACCGCTAATGGTTAGGAGTTTGTATAGAGTTTTTCCTCTTATATATATTGTAACTCGCTATGGTCATGCCATCATCTTCCTTCAACAATAGCATCTGATTAATAAAGCTTCATTTATCTAAAAAAATATCAATACGGGACTGTATAATTTATTGCTGCAAGTGTACTTCTCATACATTACGAAAATAGCTAGGTAGAGCTGGGATTCTTTCTTTCCTTACCGGCTTTCCTTCACATGAATATATATCTATTTCTCTTTTTTTGGGGAAGAGCAACTGGCTAGGGCTTATGGGCATGCCCCATAATAATGAAGGAATGTATTTCTATTGCTGACAAATAAAGATACATAGAAAAATAAGACAATTGATAGCAAGACCAATAGTAGTATTGTCACAACTGAAACAACTTTTTTTGCACTTTCTATACTAATATATAAAATGCTGGTTTTTTGTGTAAATAAAAAAAGCTGGGTCAACCGCACATGGAAATACCACTACCCCAGATCTTCACATTAATGTCGGTTCAAAAACCCCCTTCACTGTCGGATTTTGAACCGACAGTGGCATACTAGCAGTGATGGGGTTGATATCACTGCCGATTCTTAAAAACCGACACTGATCTACAGGCAAGAGTGTCGGTTCCTGGCTCCATCCGGCAGTGTCCAGTTGAACAACACTGCTGGTTTGTAGCACCAACCGACAGTGATGGTTGCTGCAAGAGTGTCGGTTCCTGGCTCAAGTCGACAGTGTTGAGCAAGCCTACACTGTCGGCTGGTGTCTCAATCCGGCAGTGTTGAGCAAGCCAACACTGTCAGTTGATGGCTCAAGCCGGCTGTGTTGGTCGAGCCATCACTGCCTCAACAACACTGCTGGTTTGGATGTCAACCCGACAGTGATGGCTTGACCAACACTGTCGGCTCGTGCCACGAGCCGACAGTGCCCTCTTTACCATCACTGCCGGTTTTGTGCTAACCGGTAGTGATCTCTTTTTCATATTTTACTATTTTATAATTTATTTTATTTTTGGGAATCGGGTTTCGCTTTATATTCACTACGTAGACGACAGGTCCATCAACATTAAATATTACAAATGTTATGGTTACAATTCAAATGTACTTATTAAGATCTCGATCCCTCAGAATAAAAAAGAAATTACAATAGTATAGCGAGCCACTCTATCCCATACTGGTTCTTGTACCTCACTGATTGTGCAATGGAGAATGTTCCGTTAAATTCCAAGCACTTGGATAGGATGAAGGCTGCTAGCTCCGATGATAATGCTAAGATCTCCATGTCTAACCGCCTTATGTGTTTAAATTTCTTGCGATGCCATTCAAAAAATATGATATCGAAATGCACAAATGTAAGAGATAATAGTAGATCGTTCTATTGAATTAACAGATAAAAATGAAATGGTGATTATACACACCAAAGCATCTGCAACTTCCGATTTCACACCGAGGTAGCGAAGCATTGCCCACGTTACATAGAACCTGCATTCATTGTTTCTCATCGGCTGGTTTAGGGTCTCCAATTGCATTGGTGCAACCTGCAATGGGACCTTCGTCCCATCGATCCTTCTTCCTTGGACAATGTGCCACATCATAAAGTGTCAAAAAAGGGGCAACATTAGAATGTGCTATGTGCGATTACAAAATAATATGTTATTAGGTTCACTTACTCATTCAGCACTTTGATTAGGAGATCGAGCAAAGAAAATTTCTTTTTCCTCGAGTCCCACACCTCGATACGATTTTTGCGAATATTGATGACGATGAAGACGAAATGGTTGCTGCAATTACAAAATCCTAGTTATTAAAGAATATTCATAACTAAAAAAAGAAGTATAAAAATAAGAGCAGAGAACACATACTCGCAGTTGTAGGCTAGAAGTATTTCGGTTTTATTATTCATCTTAAAAGCTTTGAAAATGGCAACCAAGGTTACCGTCGAATCTTCCACTTTATTTCCCACCTTGTCTCCGCATGTTTTCTCGTTGACTAGCTCGGGGTCCAAGAAGGCTATATGAGCGTTTTTTCTATTTAAGCAATATTTTGCTACACACTAGCATAAATCATGAGAAATATTCAAAAGTTAACTATTGGTGTATTGAGAGAGTAGTTAATTACAATATCATGCGTGCAGGGTACTTACATAGTCCACAGCATCAATATTTGTGTATCGAGACCACACCTCTGGTATAGCTAAAACAAGCACTCCCAACCGACAAAGTGCTTCTCTTCAAGAGTATAATGAAAAACAAGAGGGTGGCGGATAATAACTTTGAAACCCATTTGGCCCATCTCTGTTGCTTCGGCTATGTAATATTGATACAAATCACGCATATATGTTGTTAAATTTTTAAACTCATCGTCGGCCACCAAGAAATTGCCTCTTTGATACTAGATTGTCGGTTTTGCCATCTCTTTTGAATCATAATAGATGTTCGTGACATCATCCAGGTTTAATCTAGGTTTGTCTTTGACAATCTTATTTATCTTCCTTTGATCTTCATGGTGTATTTCTTCGACTCTTAATTGATTGTCCATTTTTCTATGTTTGCCTATCGAATTCAGTGTCATCCAAGCACTCAACACATCGAGTATAGCATTTTGTCTTCTCTCCGAATAAGCAACCTCGTCCTGGCAGGTCAGCAATTGTAGCGATAAGTACTGGATTGATCATGACATGTTCTTTTTTGAACTCATCCCAAACATCCTTCACACCCTTTTTAAACATCTCCACTAGTTCATCGATCACTGGTTCTAGAAACACATCGATGTCATTTTCAGGTTGTCTTGGACCTTAGATCAGTAGTGGCATCTGGATGTACGACCGCTTCAAACAGAGCCAAGGTGGAAGGTTGTATATACAGAGTGCCATTGGCCTGGTGCTATGATTGCTTCTAACCTGGTCGAAAGGATTCATCCCATCTGTGCTCAAACCAAACCAAAGGTGCCTTACCTCTCCACAGATATTCTTATAGAACATATATAGTATCGACAGACCTCTAGTCCTTCTCATCGGTGGGGTGCCTCATCATTATATCTTTCTTATGCTTTTCGCCATGCTAGCGCAACAGCTTGGCTGACTTTGCAGTTGCAAATAGCCTATGCACCTAGGGAGCTATAGAGAAATACCAAATGACATTTATGGGACCTCCTCTAGACTTGGTACCCTCAGCTGACGGCCCTTCCTTGTACCGTAGAGTTTCACACTTGGGGCGCGCATCCAAGTCTTTGTATTCATCTCCACGATACAATATGTGTTGTAGCATGGCTCCTGGCGGGTGGCGAAGGCCCTTGACCGCGGGGTGTTGCCAAGGCGTCTTCGAGCGGGCGGAGACCGGGCGCTGACTAGGAGATTTCTTGACCATGCTCGAGGGGTCATCACGGACTCCGCCGAGGCCAGGCACGCACCCCGCCGACCGCTCAGGCGGGCGTCTCTGGTATTACGGGCAGAGGCAGCCTTATCTCTAAACTAACCAAACGAACTATTTTGCCCAAGTGTGCGTAGGTACTCAAGCGTGGGTGCTCGCGGTGGGCGCAAGCACGCCAGCATGGCTCCTGCTTGGCCGGGCGGAGACCTACAGATGATGTCTCCGCCTGGACCGGTGGGGACCCTCCAAGGCAACGGCGCGCCACTAAGAGCGAAGGCTCCGAGGCCAGGGGCCGGGCAGAAACCAGCTGATGATGTCTCCGCCCAGACCGGCGGGGACCCTCTGAGGCAACAGCGCGCCCCTGAACACGAAGACTAGCAGCGCGCGGAGAGCGTCTCCGACCGCCCGGTGGAGGCCCACCAAGGGAGCGACATGCCGTGGGGATGAAGGCCGGCGCTGGGGAGCCAGGCCTTTGGGCCGAAGACCAGCTACAGTGGGCCGACTACTCGTGGAGGCCCATTGCTTAGAACCGGTGTGGCAGGACTGCCCCGTGAATAAAAGGCTAGCAACAGAATATTCCAGGAATGTACTATAGTAGTTGAGGGGCATTATAATAAATTCTGTTATGTGGTAGTTAAGTCCTATAAATAGGGGACACTTGTAACCATGAAGGGTTGGTTGGTGGATGAATTAATGAAACCCTAGCTTTCTGAGCCATTCCCTTACTCAACACTCTCCCCCTTTGTCATTTCCTTCCCGAGCCTCCGCCCGAGGCCGACCATCCGTCAGGCGGAGGCCTTGGCCACTTCCATATAGTTTGAAACCGCAAGTTTCAACATTGGCGCCCACCATGGTTGAGCCAAGGCAAACCAACAATGGTAGGGAAAAGAAAGACCACTTCTAGAGCAGCAGCGGCCTCAGGTCAGCGAGGAAGGCCTAGGTGCAACATTCGTAGTGCCTACGCAACCTCGCCAGAGGAGGATGACACCAGAGCAGACGCCCAGGGTCAACCACTGGAACCCCAAGACTAAGAGATTCAAGATCCGAAGGCCCAACCAAACTCAGCCAGAACACCCGAGCAAGAGCTGCAACAGCTGCAAGCACAGTTGCAAAGAGCACAACAAGAGAGGGACAGAATGGCAGCAGCATTCGCAGCTAATCAGCAAGCTATCCAAGCGTCAGCACAAGCAGTAGAAATAAGGCAACAGTTGGTAGTCCTACATGCTGAGATGCTAAGTATGCAGCATGCAGTACCAGCAACAACCTCCGCAATCCCAGCCTCCGCAGCAACAACAACTGCAGCCATGCTTCAGGGTTCTACGCCAGTGATCAGCCAGCCAACAATGCCATCTCAGGTAATGCGGAGGCCTATCGATCCCAAGTCCCCACTATCTGAAGGCATACAACAATCACCATGGCCAACATCGTACAAGCCAATCAAACTACCCAAGTTCAATGAAAAGACTGACCCCCATCAGTTCATCATGAGTTACGAGGCAGCAGTAGCCTCCGCCGGCGGAGACGATGCCGTCTTGGCAAAGTCATTTGTCATTGCAGCCGAAGGCGACGCACTGGCTTGGTATTCTATGCTCAAACCAAGCACACTCTATTCTTGGGAGAACCTTCGGGACAAGATATTGGCAAACTTCAAAGGGCTAACAGCATGATCAGCGGGGCTCCGTTTTTCTTTTTCTTTTTCACAGGCGCCCAAGATACGGCGGCGCCCTTCCTCTTTTTGGATTCAGCCTCCACTATAACATTCTTTACGTAGGCTTTCTTCTTCTTCTTTTCAATCGAGGCTAGGACCTCAGCAGGAACTTCGCGCTCCCGGTATATGATGCCGACCTCCTCGAAAACTCCATTAAGCCGTGGCATGGTGCCCCCCACAGCCATCCGAGACATGTACTCATGCTCGAAAATCTTGCCAACCAGTCCTATGGCGGCTTCCTTGACTTCGAAGACAAAACCGTCCTCCATCACCCCCTCCCCCAAAGACTGACCAAAGCGGGGGAACGGAATCCCGGCCTCCAGCCCGAAGACGGGGACCTTGACCTATTCCAGCTGAAAAGCTGGGTTGTTTTTGCCCAAGGGCCAGTAGTTGGAGGCCATGATCTCCTCCACCAGATCGCGACCACCAGAGTAGCGGCACGCGGCCGCAAAAGCCCGATCACAAGCCTCCCGCATCGGAGACACCTCCTCCGGCGGATCCACGCGCGTATGTGGCGCCATCTCCTCCATCCGAGAAGTCAGTGGATACTCTGAGACTTCCTCACCATCCTTAGTTGTGCTGCGGACCCCATAAGTCTTCACGTAGAACCATTGCTCGAGCCAGCCACGGTCCCACTTGCCCTTCTAGCAAAAAGATATCTCCAGACGATCCACGCCTTGGTTCCTCTTGGACATGAAAGTGCAACTACCGTACTGATAGGTCACTTCCACCTCCTTGCCATCTCACACCTCCTTCTTCCTCTTCGGCTGCTTCTGCAGTTCATAGTACGTGCAAAAGGTGTCCACATCTGGCTCGGCACCATAAGAGACGCACGCCCAGCAAAACTTGCTAAGAGTCAGGAAAGCAGTGGGAGTCAGATGATGGAGCTGAACATTGAAGGTCTCCAACACTCGGCGGAGGAAGGGAATGTAAGGAAATTGGAGGCCGCAGGTGAAGAAGTCCCGGAAGACCACCGTGTATCCTTCCTCCAGCTCCAGAACAGTCTGACCCAGCGGAGGGATCTTCACCCGGGAAGAAGGAAAACATGACTCCTTCAGCATCTCCATGATTGCCTCCTCAGTAATAGAGGACGGGCCGAAGTCCCAAGATTTTATCGCCATGTCCCCAGAGTCCGCAGCGACTAGGTCTCCGATGGACGCAGAGACGCTCCCCAAATCCTCCTCCACCAGCTTTTCCAACTCCAACGTGGAGGCAGAGGCAAGCATGCACTCCTCAAAGCGTGCACCCTAGCCGACGGCCCTAATGCCGAGAAGGTGGCGGTAGGGTCCGGAGAAGGTGGGCCGACAAGTTTGGGCGGAAGCGGAAAGGAGAGCCACCGCGACAGCAACCTAAGCGCGAGACGCGAACAGAGAGACGGAGCGAGCAAGGGCAGCGAGAGGCGAAAGCGAAGAGGGCAGAGAACGTTTTCTCAGATGCAATGAAAGCAAGTGAGCGGTGTGTGGGGGGACCCCACCACCAAGAGCACCCTTATATAGGCAGCGGGCACAACGGTCATCTCCGAAAGTTTTGCTCGCTGCACAACGGTCACCTCTGAAAAAATCGCGGAGAACATAACGGACACTGACACAGCGGAAATGGCCGCGACGTGGGCCAACGGCTACATTTGCCACCCAACGGCTATTCTCAACGAGACCAACGGCTACGCCAGAGCGGGCCAGGGGGGAAGTAGCGGGGTCTCGATCGAAGACGCCGAAAGTGGCCTCCGCCCCCACGCACGCCTTCGGCTAAGGTGTTTTGAGCTCACGGCACGCTCTGGCGAACCATGGTCTCAAAAGGGGGGAACTGTTGTAGCATGGCTCCTGGCGGGTGGCGAAGGCCCTTGACCACGGGGTGTCGCCAAGGCGTCTTCGAGCGGGCAGAGACCGGGCGCTGACTAGGAGATTTCTCGACCATGCTCGAGGGGTCATCACGGACTCCGCCGAGGCCAGGCATGCACCCCACCGACCGCTCAGGCGGGCGTCTCTGGTATTACGGGCGGAGGCAGCCTTATCTCTAAACTAACCAAACGAACTATTTTGCCCAAGTGTGCGCAGGTACTCAAGTGCGGGCGCTCGTGGTGGGCGCAAGCGCGCAAGCATGGCTCCTGCTCGGCCGGGCGGAGACCTACAGATGATGTCTTCGCCTAGACCGGTGGGGACCCTCCAAGGCAACGGCGCGCCACTAAGAGCAAAGGCTCCGAGGCCAGGGGCCGAGCGGAAACTAGCTGATGATGTCTCCGCCCGGACCGGCGAGGACTCTCCGAGGCAACAGCACGCCCCTGAACGCGAAGACCAACGGCGCGCGAAGAGCGTCTCCGACCGCCCGGCGGAGGCCCGCCAAGGGAGCGGCGCACCGTGGGGATGAAGGCCGATGCCGGGGAGCCAGGCCTTTGGGCCGAAGACCAGCTACAGTGGGCCGACCGCTCGTGGAGGCCCATTGCTTAGAAACGGTGTGGCGGGACTGCCCCGCGAATAAAAGGCTAGCAGCAGAATATTCCAGGAATGTACTGTAGTAGTTGAGGGGCATTGTAATAAATTCTGTTATGTGGTAGTTGAGTCCTATAAATAGGGGACACTTGTAACCATGAAGGGTTGGTTGGTGGATGAATTAATGAAACCCCAGCTTTCCAAGCCATTCTCTTACTCAACACTCTCCCCCTTTGTCATTTCCTTCCCAAGCCTCCGCCCGAGGCCGACCGTCCGTCAGGCGGAGGCCTTGGCCACTTCCACGCAGTTTAAAACCGCAAGTTTCAACAATATGCAATCATTATAACACACGTGGATTTTTTCAACCTCGAGGCCGATGGGACAGATCATTTGCTTGGCCAGGTATGTCTTTTCTAGCAACTCGTTTTTCCTTGGGAGCAGTTTCCTTATTATACCTAACAACTGAGCGAAGCCTTTATCACTCAATTCGTTTGTCGATTTGAACTCTAACAGCATGATGTCGGCTTCTAGTTTGCTCACTCGACAATTCTTATACAATGGTATTTTGCCATCTTGTCTCATTATCTCTAACTTTCTCAACTGTCTTTCACTAAGACATCCGCTCTCTACATTACGTAGCATCTGAGAAATGACATTGTCATGCTCAGTTTCGTCAGCTAGCGTGTTCCTAAACACATCATTAATGGTAGCCATAGGTTTCGTGTTGACACCGAGTTCCTCGTCAGCATCGTGGAGGGCTACGTCAAGTATGGCCACATCATCATCATTTTTTTTGTGGAACATTCACACCAACCTCGCCATGCATAGTCCATATCGTATAGTTTGGCATGAAACCTCAGGTAATCAAGTGTGATCGTATAGACTCGGTTTGAGCCCACTTCCTTTGATTCATGTAATCTTTGCATAGGTAAAAGACAGGGTTCCTATTCCTAGCATGGGCTTTGGCATCGGTGAGAAACTTGCCGACACCTCGCATGTACCGCTTGTCCGTTCGGGACAGATACATCCACTTTCGATCCATCTCTGCACAACAAAATATTGAGACAGTCATTACAAAAAAATTAATAATAAGTGGAGCTTCATGAACAACAATTGTTGCTTGAAACTAAAAATTATTCTGCACTTATTTAATTTAGACACCTTATTTTTGGAAAACATTATTGTACACTAATTATTGGAAACATTGAAATTGGTAGCCTCGGCCATATAAATTGAAAATCATAGCCCCATAAAAAAATAATTATTCCACAATAATGAAGAACAATTATTCTACTCCATGCCACATAAAAATAGAGACACTAATTAAAAAAACACTAAAATTAGAGACATGATCATGAATAACAATGTAGCTCCAAACAATGTGTTGGTAGGTGACACATGGATTAATTTGCTCACCAAAATTGTAAAATAATCTACTCTAATCCTAACAAGAACTAATTATAGCCTCACATACTAACAATCATCTTGACCACCATATAATTAGCTAGGAATTTAAATGTGTTCAAAGACACTAACCTTTTAGATGATGGATTTATCACAATTTGCTTGGAAGCCTTGCACAAAGTCCAATTGGAAAAGTGCTCTCTAGAATGGAGAAAGAACTACAATGAGAATCAAGCAACGTAGCCATCAAAACAACGCTAATTAAGCAACAAAATCAAAGGAGTGGGTACTTATTACTAACCTTAAAGCGAGAAGATCAACCCATTCTTCCAAATCCAAGAGCTAGCTTCATGGTGAAGAGCAGCCGCAATAATAGAGGGAGCGGCCCAAACGTGCGCCTCTGTGCTCGGAATGGAAGAGAGGAGGAAGGAGAGAACGGCGCCGGCTTTTTATACTATATATGTTATCACTGTTTGTTCTTGTCTAGAACCGACAGTGATAGCCCAAAATCACTAACGGTTCTTGGCTACAACCGGCAGTGATAAGTGATCGTCAGGCCACTGCCGGTGCAAGCCATAAGCCGACAATAATGTGGACCTTCACTGCCGGTTTTGGCCTAGCCGTAATCATTTTCTGATTTTCAATCTCAGAACCGGCGGTGAAAGTAATAAGGCTGATAGTGATGTACAATTCTATAGTAGTATACTGTTCTAGTTGCAATATATATGAACAAGGTCCATGGGACTCTCACGATAAACTTAAACAGCTACATCTAGAATTCGAAATTCTGGAGCCATGCTACGATTTGACTATGCACTATCACTCACCATGGATTTGATCGGACCTGTTTCCATCCGATTAGCTGCAGCACAGCCACCACCACCACCAATTTCGTTCTTCCAAAGTCTCATCACGACGTAACGGAAGTTTCATACCACCAAACTTTGCAGATTCATCGATGACACCATCCTCAAGTTTCTGGGACACAATTCTGGCAGCCGTAAAGAACACCTCCTCCACATTGTGATTCGTTTTCGCTGAAGCCTCCATGAAAACGAGCCCATGCTCCTCGGCAAACCCTCGGCCCTCCTCGTAGCTGACAGCGCGTTCCTGAGGCAGCAGGTCACACTTGTTCCCGACCAGAATCACGGTCAGATTGGCCGGCGCGAGCTCCTTCGCCTCTTTCAGCCAGCTTCCGACGTGGTCAAAGGTCTCCCTCCTGGTGACGTCGTAGACCAAGATGGCAGCAGCAGCTCCCAGGTAGAATGACCTACTGTGACGTCTGAATGCCTCTTGGCCGGTCATGTCCCGGATCTCGAGCTTGGTGGGCGTGTCGTCGCCGATGGTGACGATGCGTGAGCTGCTCTCGACACCGATGGTGGAGTCGAGGCCCGGACGGAACTTCTGGTCCGTGAACTGCATCAGCAGGCAAGACTTCCCCACGGCGACGTCGCCGATGGCGACGAACTTGAAGATCTGGTCAATTGGGAGTTTGCGCTCCGGCGTCTCCATCTTTGGCAGCATTTTCACACGGTCGGCTGGTGGGTGCACGTCGCCGGAGAAGATCCGAAGATGGAGATCTGTAACCTGGCGTAGGGCGAAGGCGGCGGCTGTGCAGTCATCGGCACGAGACGGCCGCACCCAACACTTAAAATTATCTGACCTGCCATGCTTTTTCAGGACGTGCCTGTGCTGGCCCATCGGGCCTGGCCCGTTTGGCCATCTACTCGGGCCGTACAAAGCCGGGAGCTCACGGGCCATTATAGGTCGTTGGGTTGTTTCTTTGCCGGCTAACCAGAGTGGAGCGAAGTTGGGGTGCTTAGAGCAACTCCAGCATGACATCTCTATTTTGATTTGGGTGCTGTTCTCTATTTTTGTTAGCTCAATTTTTTTCCTTTCACTCATCAGCGGCACCTAAATTTGGGCCCCCAAATCTATTTCTGTACACAATGGCAAACGAGTCCCGCTAGTGAGTCTCTCATTCATCTATTCTCCTTCCTTCTTCCTCCTTAGCGCAAGCAAGGTAGCACGACAGAGGGAGGCGGATCCCTTCGGCGTAGGGAGGTGGTCACCGTCGGCAGCAGACAGCCGGGGCACACTCCTGTCAGCGGCCGATGGAGCTGCGGGGTGCCCTAATGCGAGATCCATGGCCCTGCCCCCGAGCTGTGGCAAGATTCAGTGGAGGCAGACAGACGGGGGCATGGAGGAGCCCATGCTCGGGGAAGGAGTACCTGCAGGGGCCGAGGCCACGCGTCCATCCTGGCTCCGCCGAAGGCTTTGCAGGTGCTCGGTGTTGGAGGGAGATCTGCCGGAGATGGAGGAGCTGCCCAAGCTCGCCAGCGCCGGGGCGTCGGGCGCGGACCTAGTCCTCGCCATCATCAGGGAACGGGGCGCGGGCCAGGTCCTCGCCGTCATTGGGGTGGCGGAGCGAGCGGGGGAAGAGGCGAGCGTGCCAGGGAGAATAGAGACGCACACGAGTGAAACAGATGAACGCCAATGAATTTGGGGGGCATGGCCTAGAGCCCCAGTAATCGGTGTTGGAGGTAGAATTTGGGTGTCCACCTAAATTTGGGTGCCCGAGTAGAGCTCTGTTGGAGCTGTGTTTTTAGCGTGGATACTTATATTTATCTATGGGGTGCTTAAATAGGACGCTGCTGAGTTGCTCTTACGGGCGAATGCGACACTCGGTAAAGCAGCGGCGCCTGCACCGGCTCTCGCTCCATCCTGCGGAGGGAGGCCCTTGCCACGCTTCCCTGCCGCACGAAAGGCTCCTACCGGCCTGCAGTTTGAGTTAGAAAGAAACAGGAGAGCGTACACATAAGCCGGTAGGAAAAGGTTGGTGAACTTTGGCCATTGTAGCCAGAAACGATTATGACGAGCGCTTAACTTAATCAAATCCTATTAAGCGCCTTTAAAACATGTTTTCCATTGTATATTAAGTTTTTTAGATGCGCTTAATAACATGGTATTTTTTCTCTCTAAGCTACTCTATAAGAGACTGCATTGTACAAGCCCTTGCTATCTTGGGCTATGGCTTCTCTCTCTCCTGTGGAGTGGAGAACCTGGTCACGTGAAACGGTGTACCATTAACTCATTAGCGCGCTCCACCCATTCAACGAAATGTGTCACCATCCACAGGTGCAGCCTTGCGTATGATAGACTATAATGCTCATAGGCAGGCGTCCGCTTTCCTGAGGCTAGGCGGCTCACCAAGCCTGCCTCCTCCTCTTTACACCTCTCACATTCCTCTCTCAAAAATATCTACCCACTTGCTCGCCCATTGCATGCTTCACGACGTCGTGCGGCCTTTCGTCCTCCTCATTCCGCATTTGCCGCCGTAGCCATCTCCCCGCACGCGCCCCACCCTGTGTTGTTCTCTTCTCGCTCCTGCTCGTCACACGCGCTCACCCGCGCCTCTCGCTCCTGGCTCGTGCGGTCCCACCTGCCGCGCGCCCACCCGCGGCACTCACTCCTGCGCCATCGGGCGCGTCACCCCCCTCTGCTGATGCTCGTGGTGCCATTGCGCGCCTCAGGTCGGTCCCTGGCCGAGCCAAGGGCACCCATGAGCGCGGGCCGTGCTGGTGGTGCTCGCATCTCGAGGCCGAAATCAGCTGGACCCGACCTCCTGTCCCATATGATGCAAATGTATGTTTCAAGTGTTTCAGATGTTTCAGATATAAGTTGCAAGTGTTTCGTATGGATGTTGCAAAAGTAGATCAGGATGTTGCATATATTGCAAATGTTTTAGAGGCATGTTGCAACTGTTTCAGAGGCATGTTGCACCTGTTTGTTCAAAATATTTCATCTGTTTGAGATGTATGCTGGGGTTTTTTTATCTGGGTGTTGCACATGTTTCACACCTATGTTGCAAGAGTATGTTCGAAATGTTTTAGCTGTTTCAGTCGTATGTTGCAATAAGTGTTTTCATGTTGCAATTTGCAAGTGTTTTATTTGGATGTTGCATATGTTTCACACACATGTTGCAATTTTATGTTCTAAATATTTCATCTGCTTCAGTTGTATGTTGCATCCAAGTGTTTCATGTTTCATAGGTGGAGCGTCATGGGGGGCACGGCCTAGGCACCGGGGGATGGGGCGCGATCCATGGGCCGGCGGACGGGGCACGCAACGCACCTAGGATCCTGCGGACGGGGCGCTTGTCCTCATGCCGGCTCTCGGGTCACGCCCGCCCAGAGATAGAGTAGGGGTTATGGGGAAGGAGCGGTGGACGCGGTGTTTCCCATGGTCGCGGAGAGTGAGGAGGGGGCCAACGGGGAAGGAGTGGCAGGAGCGACCTTTTCCGCGGGTGCGCGTGACGAAGTTGGCTCGGGTGTCCAGACACACGCTTTTGTCCGGACATCCGGGTGCTAATATCTCCGTATGATAGATGAGTCCTGTCCGTGTGACATGGCAACTTTGAATATGGAGAATTACAATTTTACAGAGTCTCGGACTACTCATGTTTTATTAAGAGAATTTTATTTTAGAAAATAGCTAAATTAAAAAATTTAGAAAGAGTTTTTTTGGCTAATCTCTTAGAAAAGCTCTAACAGACGGGCTATAACAAACCATCTGTCGCCTCAGCGTCTCTGAGGAACTCTTTGGGTGTGTTTAATTTGAGAACAAATTAAAGTTAGATGAGATATAGTCAACTATGAATTTTTGGATAAATTTATTCATGTTATTTGTTTGGTTGGATGAATGTACATGCCATTCTTGCTTTTGCATAATAAAAAATAATATCAATTAAATATACACGGTTAAAAGTGCACTAAAGCCAATTTTATTATGATAATAACACATTATAAATAAAATAGAAGCGCATACGTACCCAACTCCGGGACTGCGCTTCAAGCCACCCATATTTCCCTATGATATTTTTTCGCTCAAGGGTGAAAACACAAAAAACTGATCAAGACCGCATATGACTATCCCTTTTCAATAAATCATACCAAGAGATTGTTTGTATAATTTCATCAAATGCAAATAACACATGGGTGATACAGTTAAATAAAAATAGAAGCGGTTATCGGAGTCGAACCTATTTGTGTAATTCATTAAATGCAATTCAACACATCGGGTGATATAGTTAAATAAAAATAGAAGCAGTTATTGGAATATATAATTGTGTGTGCTGAATACGTGTGAGCCGCCAGAGAAGTGTCGCCAACGATTGATGAGATTAGCTGCTCGAAGTTGGCAGCATAACCTGAACAGTAACGCATGCCAAAATGGATCTAACATAAATAGCATTATTGGGCTTGTGGACTCACGTGAAAGAAGAGCTTGTTTGGGAGAGCTCCAATTCTCAAAATACAAATACAGATCAACACATCATAGATTTACCATGGAGCGGCTAGCTGGTCTCGATCAATGTGTTTGGTAGAGCTCCGGATCTGAACTGATATACAATTATAAAAGACAATTGCTATATGACATGCGGTTGTTTTAGCCTCTACGAACAACCGATTTGCTGGCAATATGATTCGCTGCCAACGGAGCGCTGCCCCCCACGTCTCGCACTGTGATTGGCCCGATGTCCCATCTACCAGCTCGAGCCTCGGTGCCTCGCGAGGTAGTACTCCACTGCCTGTGCGTAGACCTACCTCCCCACACTACTACAGATTGGTCTAGGGGCGGCTGGTGAGGCTTTGTAGAGGCGATTCAGCCAGCCGCCCCTACCATATCGTCTCTACAAATCATATATTTGTAGAGACGGTTCCCAGACCGTCCTTACAAATCGATTTGTAAAGGTGGCTGGTGTTATCAGCCGTCCCTATAATACATGTTTATAGGGGCGGTTCAGTCTAGAACTGCCCCTATAATATATTTTTCGCTAAAAAAATTTAAATTTATAATTCAAATTCAACCAGAACATATATATATATATATATATATATATATATATATATATATATATATATATATATATATAATTCAAATCATGATCCTCAAGATCTTACTGTATCTTATTAGACCGCTCCTATAAACAGAGGACAAAAGAGATCAAGATAGTGAATATGTAACACTTCAGGGCAACTTTGCCATTGATAAGACAAGAAATTTGTAAATTGAAATAAGGAATATCATAGCATTGTGGTAATGCTCCGAGACACATGATTCCCACGAATAGAAAACATGGATCCAACTATATGAGAAACAATATATCAACTCAATGTGATGATAGGAAAGAGAAAAATGTTAGGAAAGAAGCCACCAGCAGCCTCATACACACAGGCAAGGCTAATAATAAGGCAGAGTGGTGGCTTCCTCTACCTAATATGCCGAGTACTAAGCAATGTTGATAGCATCCTATGGCTTGAGGTCAAAACTAATAGTGTCTTGGTCATTCCCCATCTGGTATCATGTTGCAATGCTTTTTTAGACCAATGCATTAAAAAGGACAGTTTATGTGATATAATTTCCTTGGGAGTGTAGTTACCTTTGCAAGATATAGTCGAGAATAGTAAGCATCATGGACCATTTCTGTACTTTCATCTTAACTGTACTTTCCATATGTCCATATGGGCAGCTTCAAACAGAACATAAGACTATAGTTAAATATCCTTGGGATACAAATACAAAATACAGTGTAAGTGTAGTTGACAAGATTGAAATCATGAAAAAAATAAAGATTTGCAACCTACCTGAACTAGATATTCAGGCTGCGCACTCACATTGTCACATATCTACAGCTACCTAGAGGCAACACGAACATTATATTCCTTGCTAGGATGATAGAATTCAGCAAGGCCCCAATCTATCAACCGGAGTTTCCGAAGCTCATGATCTATCATAACATTGTGGGGCTTCACATCTTGGTGCATAATACCTTGTGAATGGCAGTAATCTAATGCCTGTATCCAAAAAAACAGAAATAGTTAGGCAAGTCAAACAGGAAGAGGAATAGTAAAAGAATTTTAAATGGTGGATTAAAAACGCATTCCTTGGTATTAACTGATTCATGTCAACAGAACCAACATGTCATTCCTCACGAAAATGAGCACATTATTATGGCAGCCTCATGAATAAAAGCTATCTTTTGGAAATAGCAGCCAACACAGGGGTAGTACATGGACTTCTTAATATTGCAATGAGGATCCAAGAGTAGTGGATAGTAAAAGAATCAAACAGGAAGAGGAATACATGTTAAATAGTACTTCTTATGCAGTTATCTTAGGCATGTTTCATCTAAAACCAGTGTACTGCTTTCACTAATGCAGATGAATTTTACATTATATGTAAATAGAATAGCCTAGCATGCAGAAGAAATTACCTGTGCTTTGAATTGGCAGTGCCTGATAGGATCCCTTTTCCTAAATCAACGGACAGGGTATCCTATATACAGCAAAATATCAACAGATGCAACATATATCAGAGCTAGTACAAAAATCAACTAGGAATAGTAAGGTAAAAAAAACTTGCAGAGTCCCCCACCGCAGCAGCAACAGGAGACCTGAGCGGCCATGGATCTAGCCGCTTCTGCCTGAGTGGACATGGATCTAGCAGCAGAGTGGACATCGATCCTGCCTAAGTGGACATGGATCTAACTGCAAGTTGGAGGAGTGGGTTCAAATCGCAACCACGTGGAGCAGCGACGCGCGGAGGACCTTCTTTTAATCCTCATCATAGCCTGCACCACCCCATGCGCCCTCGCCGTTGCTCCCGGCGACAACTTGTGAGTGCCTCCGGCACCAGCGGTGGTGGAGGAAGACGAGGTACCCGCGCCCTCCGACGTGGGCGGCTTGACGACGGGCATGACATGAGTGGCGGCGACGTGAGCAATGGATCCGGGGCGGATGCCATGATGCAGTGGAAGCCCCACCTCCCCACCCTTCTAGATCTAGATCTAAGAGGGGAAAGGAGGGGCTTGTGGCCGCACCAGTGAAGGGGTGGTGGCCGCGCCTGTAGAGGAGGGGATGGTGGCCGCAACGGTGGAAGAGGAAGGGGTGGTGGCGTCGTCGGAGGAAGAGAGGAGGGGGAGGCGACGGGAGATGGATGGGGCGGTGGCATTGGAGAAAGAGAGGAGAGGGGGCGAGGGACAGACTGAGGGGGTGGAGGCAGATGTGGACCTGAGTTGCGAAGTCCACGGGCGTGACATTTGTAGGGGCGGCTCGTATTACCAGCCGTCTCTACTGTGCCATTTGTAAGGGCGGCTGCTGTGCTGGAGCCCGAGCACGCCACTGTAGGCGCTGCTCCAATGCCAGCCGCCCCTAAAAAAGCCCCGTTGCTATAAATTATTTTTCACGTAGTGCCAGGATCCTCTGCGATAGGTGCAGCGTGGCAGTGGTGTGCGGGCACGTGCACTGGTGCAGATGAACTGGGCGGCTAGGGGAGTGGGCCAGGTAGGGGTTAGTGGGGTTGTATTGATATTTGACATTTGTGAATAATTTGACATATATTTCTATGATATTTGCAATCTATAAAAATAATTCATAATTTTTGAACAATTTGGCAATTTATAAAAATAAAAGTTGTGTTACCCCAAATTACATCACTCTGTCCAAATTACACTGAATAAATCATTATAAATATAGTAATAAGAAAAATAGCTAAAAGACAGTGTAAATACATGGGCAAAATTTGTTGTTAGAAGGAGTCCAAACAACTGAATGTCACCTAGACAGATTCATTATAAAAACATATTCAGGGGCACAATAAAAAATGATAGAAAAAGTTCTTCTTCGTCGGTTCCGCCCGTGCGGGCACAAGAACCACGATGGCTCACGACACGCGGCCATGGCCTGGCCGGTGGGGCGCGGTGGCGCGGCCATTGCAGGGCACGGCAGCAGCGGCCACGGCCAGGCACATTCGGCCATGGCACGGGTTGGGGACGGGGGCACTGCAGTGCCCGGTCGTGGTTGCTGGGGGTTGCGCCACGGTGGCTGGGAGCGGCTTGCCGACCGCAGCGGGGGTGTGGGGCATGGGCAGGCACGATGGGGACGGTGCTCGCTAGCATCGATGGAGGCAAGGACGATCGCGACGCACATAGTACAGGCGAGAAGAAACAAAATAGAACAAAAAGGAATCATTATTTTTATGTAACAAGGGGCAGTGGTAGGTAATTTTTCTTAACTCTACCCTTGTGGAACTCCGTAGATGTACTGTAGATATCAGACAAAGCAATGGTTTATCCAAACTTTAACAAATAATGCAATATATTTCGAAATTTGTTTTTGAGAAAGGGTGAAAAGAGCCCAGAGACCCTCGCCCTTGTGGAGCTCCATAGAATTGGTGGATCTGAGAATAGATCTATCTTTTTCGTGTAGTAGATCCATGGTAGAGCTGTTAAATAAAAATACATTTGGCTTGAAATGGTGAATCCAGATCTGTTTTTGTGGATTTGTAGCTGGCAACGCTCTAACAAACAGGCCCTAAAGTAGGCTTAACATGGACAATATTACTGGCTCACAAGCAGTAAACGGTTGGATGTGCCATTTGGCTTCTTCCAATTTCTCAGAGTAAATTTGGTATGGTCAATATCAATGGTGGATTAACATGTGTCATGTAGTGAGAAAGTTTCTCGCGCTAAATTTTGCAAAGTCAGTATCAATGGCTGGTCAACATATATATCAGTGACAAAACCTGATGATGGATTTGAAATGGACACTCGATCAAAGTGGCAATCGTCGTTGGGTCCGGTCTCTCCAGAAGCTTTAGTTGTACAAAGATATGTGGTAGCAGTGATGATTTAAATGAATCATTGACCATGGGTACAGCGTGATATATATATATATATATGTACATGCATTTCGTGTGGACTGCTCATCCAGATCGAATGAAGAAGCAACCAGCGATCTGACACATGTCCGGAACGTGCTGATGACATAGATATACAGAGTATATTCAAATGGAACTCCCCCGGCCGTTTCTCACTTGTCACATTTGCTCACACGAAGATGTTGTATTAGCACACAATGGCTGCTATCCTGCATGAATCCATGTCGTTCTAGAAGTCTGTCCATATCTTTTGCATCTGACCAGAAGAACAGTGATTATTATTTTCTTTCTTTCTTCTTATTAAAAAGTTAGATGAAGTAACAAAATAAAAAATTAGAGGAAAACATAAGCATTAATTTGCTTTGTCTATCCTTATATATTCTTCGTCAACAAAATGTACATGGGAAAGCAATATGTCACCGAAGCATTTAGCTAGTGCCAGTAGTCAAATATTCCACCTGATAATAGTTTGGGCCAGAAGCGGTTTTTCCATCATTTGGTTTTCTTGTTGGGCCAATTTGGTTTGGGTGAAAATGAGCCGAGCAACAGGGATGGTAATGGACCGATCCGCCACAAAGGGAACGAGCGAAACTGCCACAGCAAGATCTATCAGTCGCAAGCCTCACGCAGCAACCACACCATGACATGTGTATGTGTGTTCCATTCCATTCCACGGTGGATGCCCGTCGCCCGCCCATATTCGAAAACCAGCAATCTAAGCTATTGTCGTCTCCATGGAGACAAGCACAGACGCTACACACGCTCCTATGATAATATTATCTATTTTTACTCTCACAATATGATGCTTCCAATTTACTTCTGAGCATAGATGTGCTTACAAGTTATGACCAACTATGTTTATAGAAAAAACTGAAGAAGAAGAACAAATCAAAGGAAAAATATTGCTATATGTGATAAGTGCGTCAATACATTTTGCCCATTGGTTCAATATATGTTCTGGCCTTGTCAATCCATTTTAGGCCCTATTTGGATCAAAGGATTCTCAAAGGAATTTTGAAGGAACAAATTCTAAAGGAAAGGAATCACATCAGTGTTTGGAAGGAAGGAAAGTTGAGTTTCTTTCCAGAGGAAAGGAAACCATCCAAACAGCTCAAAGCATCCATTCCTATGCTCAAAGTATCTATTCCTGTGTTTTAAAATCCTATAGTTTTTTATTATTCACTCTACCTTATTCCAGCATTTTTTTTGTCTATTTCTCTGTTTTCTATTCCTTTGTTCTAAATAGTATCGACTTTAAAGCTGGCCCTTGTGATCCATTGAGTTTACTTTTGTGGATCAGATCAACTATCCATTGGATCGACCAAACATATTCCCATCCATACCGAGGGCACCTCCAGCGTCGAATCGAACCGAACCTGACAAGTGGGCCTTCTAAAATCGATTTTGAGGACGGTTCGACGACGCTCCCAACGTGAGCGTCGTTTGGTGGGGCCCATATCTGATTTCTCTCTCCACCTTTTTGAACTCCCGATCTGCTCCTCCCCTTCATCGGTGGAAATTTTTTATTCCCTGGGTTCAAACCATGTTGGAGAGTCGAACCGTGAAATCTTTCCCCTCGTTTTGGTTTCTCCAGTGTTGAAATCGACTTCTACTTCCCCTTCTCTTTCCACGGTTCCGTTTGACAACACACTAGAGCTGCTCTGAGCAAGCTGGTGGCCTAATTCGGTCTGGGTTATATCACTTATTGGATCAGTTAATTTGGTTTGGTTTTGGCCTGAGTCTTTCGGTTTGCTAAGCCGAAAACATGGTTCCAACCCAGCAGCAACTCGGTCTCTACCAATTGCGGTGGCGGCACGAGGTCCCCGTCCCTGTCCTCACACTGGCGGTAAGACTGCGGCCTCAGGCCGAGCACCGACCGCTGAGGCTAGCCTCTGTCTCAGCTTCTCAGTTGTCTCCTCCTTCGGCTCCAGCATCGCCACCACCGGCTCCTGCGACTGCGGCGACTGCGGGAACGTCCACGTCACCGGTTCCTGGTGACCCCGACGCGCCGTGCGCACCACAAAATGCCCGCGGCGCCGAATCGACACCCATGGTCACCCGGGCACGTGATGGCATTCGCGTACCGAACCCCAAGTAAGATGTTGTACCCCCAGCCCAATATATATATATATATATAAGGTCACCTCTAAGAGGGTGTGAGGTGTTTCCCTGTCTCTCAGTCTCTACAGGTATCAAAGTCAGAGGTTTCGAGTTCGAATCATGGTTAGCGCAATTAAATAAAATAATTATTGCTCGTTCCTATTCCACGTCTGAGGCCTAAGGGAGCCTCCGCGTAAGGGAGAGTATTGGAATATAAGTGAATTGTCCACTCCCCATTAACTTAGGCTTTTTGGGTTGAACTGGTTTGTCTCTTGGTCCTCCAAGCGCCCTCCGCGTAAGGGAGAGTATTGGAATATAAGTGAATTGTCCACTCCCCATTAACTTAGGCTTTTTGGGTTGAACTGGTCTGTCTCTTGGTCCTCCAAGCGCCAGACGACCGTCTCCCGCTCCAATGCTGAGGCTGAGTACAGCGCGGTTGCCCATGCCATGGCCAAGAGATTTTTGCTACGTCAGCTTCTCTAGGAGCCCCACGCGCTCGTTGCCTCTGGGACCGTCGTGTACTATGACAATGCGGCGCAGACCGCTAATCCTGTCCACCATCATCGCACGAAGCACGTCGAGATCGACATTCACTTCATCCTCGACCAGGTTGCTTTGGGACAGGATCGGGTGCTCCATGTCCCGTCGACTCATCAGTTCGCGGACATCATGACCAAGGGCTTACCTGTACAATTGTTTACTGACTTTAGGTCTAGTCTTTGCATCCGAGATCCTTCCGCTACGACTACGGACGGGTATTAGACATGTATTGTCTAATCCTGGATACGTTGTATTTGGACATGTTGTACCCTAGCCTTTGGATGGATATATATATATATATATATATATATATATATATATATATATATATATATATATATATATATATATATATATATATATATATATATATATATATATATATATATATATATATATATATATATATATGTGTGTGTGTGTGTGTGTGTGTGAAAGGTCACCCCTAAGTGTTTCCCTATCTCTCTGTCTCTCTACAGGGGGTGTCAGAGACAGTCTACGACAGGATAACTTCTCTTCGTGACTTTCTCTTGTAACTGAATGTATCACGTTCCTATCTCTCCTAGAGTTTAGGATCCGCTGTTAGTGACTAGTGGACAGAGAGCTTTGGCTCATGTATGTCAATCCCCTTCTTCAGGTATCAATCCAAATTTCATTTGAAGATTTTGGATACCATCGCTGCTGTGATACTAGCGGTGGACACATACACCCAGAGGTTGCTAATTCGGGCCACTAGATTTCTGAGCTTCTTCTTCTATGATGCGAGGATGAAAAGAAACCAGAACATGTATATAGTTGTGCTGCCGTGCTGTACCTTACCTTTCTTGCTAATTAGATAAGTTGGATAGGTACCGTGTACTTGTCTATATCTAATATCACAGCAGGTGTGGTTATGGCAGGCAGTTGCGGGGTTCTTATAGAACTTTTTAAACCTGAAAATTCCCATCACATCCACCAGCTTATGGCCGCTGTTTAGCTACTAGATTATACTTTATTGAAAGAGGCAAATTTCTGGTAGTGTCACTTTGATTAGTATGTAAATTTGAACTTATGGGTCAAGTATTTGACAAATAAAGGACAAGTAGTGTCGATATGATGATGCATGCAATGAAGCCTCTACTAATGTGTGATCACTGGTTCTTTGAAAAAAGAGAGATGATCATCAGGTGGTAGAGCTTCCTTTGAAGTAAAGTTTCCGGAATGATAAACTCATGTTAAAAATAGCCAAGATATAGTGTGGCAGATGCTCTGAATGAGAATGAACTAATCTGTATCACTTCAGGTACGAGGTGCCAACTAGTTGGGTAACTGCGCTTCCATGACTGTGGCAGTTCATTTAGCTCTAGTCCTTTCCAGTTTTGTCTTTCTGCCCTGCAGCTGTGTCAGGTCCCGGATCAAGGACCTGACTGAATTCTGGAACTGGAGTAGATTGTAGAGAAGAGGATAGAAGCAGAGATAAGCAAAGGTTCAGGAACACGCGAGAGGTTCAGGTTTGTATTCATTCATTTGATAACCCTTTCTGTTACACGCCGACTCCTTTTATACAAGCCATATGGCCACGCGACACAGCTGCGTAACGGCGCCTCGGCACACACTTTACGGCTATAGTCCGTTCGACAACAACCAATGCCGCGATACTTCTTCAGTTATCACCCCACCTTCAGTATCTTCCAACTGTACCTGACAAGCTGTGCTTCTTGGCTTGTGGCGTTGTGCAATTTAGCATGTTCTATATTGGTGAATCTACTGATGATAGAGGAAAATGCTAGTCTTTTATGCAATCCAACAACTAATTGTGCGTTCAGTTGGATCAGTATTCAGTAGCCAGGGTTTTTGTGAACACTGCTTTGCTGTACATTTCTTGCGATTTTAACCGTATCCAGACGCCTATTTGATTGTTGTGTGGTCAATTCTTCCGAAAACTGAAAACATGTGCTTTGGCTAGGATGTTTTAATCACAGTTTATTTTATGTACGTCCTAATTAACCTCTGTGATGCCAAGGAAGACATAGCTATCAAGGTTCATGGCAAGACTCATGATACCAAAAGTGTGTCAGCAGGGGTGGGCAAACAGATCGAAAGAGAGGGACATTCTCAATCGCGAAAATTCCATTATCATGACCGTAACACATGCATTGAACACTGTTGCATCTTTTTCATATAAAGATAAAGATGTCAAATTAGATGACAAGAAGAGGTCAAGTTAGATGACAATATAAAGACGCATTGAACAATAGTAGTTTAGGTTATTGTCACTCTTGTTTTGATTTGGCAGTTGGTTTGATATGAGCACTTGTTAATTTCTGGATAGCATGCAGGAGGTATATTCTCACCACCTCATGGGTCATGCAGGAGGTAACCAACACCTTGCATATGTACAGGCAACCAAACAGACAATTGTACATCTCGTTTGAGAATTTGTTTGTGCATGAATGCAATCAAACCGAGTTTATGCACAATTAAGCTAAACAAATCCAACCAAACAAACAATATAGCCGTCCTGTATGTGCCGAACCTGTTCAGCTGGGCCTCTTGATACGAGGCAAGCTAGACTGGGCAACAAACCACTCGCTCTAGATGACACATATAAAGACAAGACCGAAAACTCTGGATTTTCCATGAGTAATAGCCTGATATCGACCGTCGTACTCGTACTACGTATGTTCCGTGCAAAATAAGTCGGACCAACTTGAAACTGCCCAGCGTTGTCTTATCTTTTGTCTCACTTGCGTCTCTTGCTCGGAGAATACTCGATTCTGTTTTAACTACTAGCGGACAATATTAAAGGTACTTAGAATAGTGTGTTGTGTAGTGATGACCATGACATCGACGTGTGGATGGAGGGTTTGCTTGTGTGCTACGATTAGGTTGCCAAGAAGCCCATGATGCACTAAAGTTGTAACAGAAAGAAGTCCAATAAAATAAAATGTAGAAAGGGAAACCTTAAAGACTGGATAAACAGATAAACTAGGATGGGTGCATACTTTTACACTAGTTTGGCAGGACGACAGCGAGAGGCGCCTAACCTATCAGTTTTTAGATAAAAATGAAGGCACCAACTTAGGATAGAATTGACTAAAATTATCAATTTGTTTCTTTTGTACTCCTTGCTCTGAAAGAAAGAATATATTTCAGATTTTTTAGTAATGCCTTGTCTGTACCGGGCAAGCGTTCGCACAGCTCTGAACTACGACTTCTTCCCTAGGGGTACCCTGACCAGGTTGTTTCTATCACCCTCTACGAGGCAGGGATACACTTGTTCCATTCTTTTTTGAGGAACCCCGGTAGGGAAGCCCCCTACCTATTTTTTCTTTTTTCTATATATGTATGAACAGGGGAACAAAGTACAAGGCTTGTAAAGCCAAGTAAAAAAGCAAAACATCATAAGCTACTCTCTCACCACATAGAAAGAGGATCAGCAATGCTCTTCTTAGCTTTGATGCAAACCAAGCTAAGGTCTTCTCTAAGAGCTGCTTTCCATTCCACCACTGAAACAGATTTGTTATCGAAGATGATGCCATTCCTAGCTTTCCAAATTGTCCAACAAGCTGAGATGAAGATCTCTCTGAAGATATGACTGTCAAAATCTGTTCGAGCTTGAATGACCATATTCAGAGGCTGGAGGGTGAAGTCCCAATGTATGTTGATGGAGTTCCAGCAAGCTAGGCTAAAAGGACACTCGAAGAATAAATGGAAACTAGTTTCTTCTGGCCCATTAGTGCACAGGACACAAGTGTAAACATCAAGGTGCATATGCTTCCTTCTTAAAATATTCCTGGTACTAAGCCTATCCTTGAACAGCAACCAAGCAAAAAAAATTTGTGTTTACCAAGGTTGCCTGATTTCCAGATCCACCTGAAGAGGGGAGAGGCCTCAATTGTTCCTTGAAGATGTTGTAAGCCTTTTTTGAGAAAAAGACAGGCCCAGCTATAGTTCCATCTATCTTTCTGACTTGATCCCACTCTCTTTGATCAATAAGTTGCTGGAGTTCAATGAGTTCAATGAGTTGTCTAAGGCCTGTCCTGATAAAGGCAGGAAAAAAGATCTGCTTAGATCATTGTCAACAAAAAACTGAAGAGAGCAGTTCCTTTTCCTAGTGAAGGAGAACAAATGGGGTAAACTGAGCTTCAAAGAATGCCCAGACCAATTATCACTCCAAAGGGAAACAGAAGCACCAGAACATGGATCAAAAAAAGCAAACTCCTTGAATTTTCTAAATAATTTGATTATATCCTTCCACCAGAATGAACCACATCGGCTTCTAGCATGTGGTTCTGACTTTGATCCCACTCTCTTTGATCAATAAGTTGCTAGAGTTCAGTGAGTTGTCTAAGGCCTGTCCTGATAAAGGCAGGAAAAAAGATCTGCTTAGATCATTGTCAACAAAAAAAACTGAAGAGAGCAGTTCCTTTTCCTAGTGAAGGACAACAAATGGGGTAAACTGAGCTTCAAAGAATGCCCAGACCAATTATCACTCCAAAGGGAAACAGAAGCACCAGAACATGGATCACATGAAGCAAACTCCTTGAATTTTCTAAATAATTTGATTATATCCTTCCACCAGAATGAACCACATCGGCTTCTAGCATGTGGGGGAACTCGTTCCATTCTTCACCATCAGGATTCAAGACTAGGCACCCCAACTGGATGTAACATGAATAGCAACGCATGGATCTATATATAGCATTATTGAGTTTCTATGTCTGTTGGGGTTTCTAAAATTCTAGACCCACCCACACTGAACTAGTCTTAACACAGAGAACATTACTAGCTCACGAGCAAGAGCAATAAACAGTTGGAGGTGCCCTTTGGCTTCTTCCAATTTCTCACATTAAATTTTGGCATGATCAATATCAATGGTTGGTTAACATGTGACATGCCAGTGATAAGTGTCGGTGTTTAACGACCAACAACCTTTCTCAAGGTAAATTTGGCATGGTCAGTATCAATGGCCAGTTATCATACACTCACGATCCTACCATGGTTCAGTCTCTCCGGAAGCTTAAGTTGTACCTAGCTAGATATATGGCAAGACACATTGATTTAAATGGATCATACATGGACCATCGGTATACAGATGATATCGACATGCAGTTCGTGTGGACTGCTCATTCAACTCGAATGAAGAAGCAACCAGCGACCTGACACAAGTCCGGAACGTGCTGATGACATTCAAATAGAACTTGGTCCGATGAACAGTAGATTTTGGCGATGATTGAATAGTATTCTACGAGAAAGAATAAGCTAAAACAAGCCAGGACTATACCAGCCGAACGCAGTTTGCTCACAAAAAACGGATGCTGTATCATAGCACAATGGCTGCTATCCTGCATGAATAATCCACGGATGTTCTAGAAGTCCGCCCATGCTTTTGCATCTGACCGGGACTGTGATTAATTCTTAATTTTTTTTTTTTTTTTTTTTTTTGCTTATTAAGAAATTAGATGAAGTCACAAAATAAAAATAGAAGAGGAAAACATAAGCATTAAATCGCTTAGTCTGCCCTTGTATACTCTTCGTCACCCAAATGTATGTACACGGGAAAGCCATATGTCACCGAAGCATTTATGCCCGTAGTCGAATTATCACCTTCAAGATATATCTTCAGCTTGCATGCTCCCTAGCTAAACCTGATAATAGTTTGGGCCTAAATCGGTTCCCAATGGTTTTGTTTTCTCGTTGGGCCAATTTGGTTGGGATAAAAACGGGCTGAGCAATTGGGTTGGGCCGTTAGGAGTGACCTGACCCAATAGACTCCAGGCTAATTTTAGGGGCCATGAGTGACCCATTTTATCAAAAGGCTATGAATTTATTGGTCCAATGGATAGCATAGGTCGATCGATCCAAATATTTTTCTGTAACTGCGGACCATGAATACTATCAATACTTCTAAGTAGTTTAAAAAAAAAAACTAGTAAATGTCAAGCG
Source organism: Miscanthus floridulus (assembly GCF_019320115.1). Taxonomy (NCBI): domain Eukaryota; kingdom Viridiplantae; phylum Streptophyta; class Magnoliopsida; order Poales; family Poaceae; genus Miscanthus; species Miscanthus floridulus. The sequence continues at coordinate 26,223,700 of NC_089583.1, read as the reverse complement.
TATGTGTTAACTATTTCATACACGACACATGGAGGGTGGGTATGGACTATATATATGGAGTATGTATGCGCAGCACACCTAATGACCGTGTTGGTTGTGACTGACTGCGGCACTTCAGATCGATGTGCCCGAAGAGAAAGAATGAAACTGTCACGGCAAGATCTAACCATCACTCGCAAGCTAAGTCGTTGTCTTATTCATGGAGACAAGCACATCCCCTACACACGTCATGATTTTAATTTTATCTATGTTTACTTTTAAATATGATACTTCTGATTTACTTCTAAGCATACATAGATGTACTTACATGTTATGACCATCCATGCTTATTCGGAAAAAAAACTGAAGAAGATCAACAAATCAAAGAAAAATATTGTTGTGCATGACAAGTGGGTCAACCCGTCTTACTCATTGAGTCAATAGGTTCCGGCCCTATCGACCTGTCACAACCTGAACAAGTTGGTGGCCTAATTCGATCTGGATTATTGCTTAGAATGGATCTGTTTTGGTTTGGTTTTAGCCTAAGCATTTCGGTTTGCTAATGGGCTGAGATCGTGGTTCCAACCCAGCAGCACACCATGCTCCAGCCTCCAGCTATCCAGCAGCAGCCCCGTCTCGATATATCTATTGCGGCGGCGATGCGAGGTCCCCATCCCGGTTCTCCTCTCGGCGGCAAGACTGCAGCCTCATGCGGAGCGCCGGCAAACCTTAAACGTCAATGTCCGCCTCTGAGGCGACTCGGGGGACACTACTACACAAAACTTAAACGAGGTGGGCAGAAATGATTAACCGAGGCGGGCAGAAATGATTAACCGAGGCGGGCATCGCAACCACCTCAGCAAAAAGGTCACAGTAAATGAAATATTTTTCGAGGCGGTTCAATGTCCGCTTCGGTTAATCAAATAAAAAACAAAAAAAATAAGAAAACCCGTGGATAGGCCCGACGAGCCCATCCACGGGCCTCCGCCATCGCTCGCCGCCGGATCCGGCCTCCCCGCCACTGGATCCGCCCTCTCCGCCAACGGATCCGGCCTCCCGGCCACCGGATCCGGCCTTCCAACATCGGAGCTGATGTATAGGTGGAGGAAGAGCGCCACCGCCCACCACGCCACGCACTTGGACATGCCGCCGCCGCTGGATCCGCATCTGGACGCGCTGGTGGTGGAGGAAGGGGTGCCCGCTTGATCTATGCTCGTTGGTGAGGAAGGAGCGATGGGGCACCGGATCTGCGGTGGTGGCGCCGGATCCACGGAGGTGGAGGTGCTCCGGCGGTGGGGAAGAGGGGAAGGAGCCGGGGCAGTGTTGGTGGTGCTCCGGTGGTGGAGCGCCGCCACGCGGGAGAGCCGCTGCTCGCCCGCCTCCGAGAGGGAGAGGGAGAGCCTCTACCGCGTGCTTGAGAGGGAGATGAGGGAGAGTGAAGGGGCGTATGAGAGGGAGAGGGAGAGTGAGGGGTGCGCCTGAGAAGGAGAGGGATGGGAGGGGCACGCGCTCGGTGCCGCTCGGGGAAAGGGAGGGGCACCCACTCGGTGTCGCTCGATCTGTTGAGGAGAGCAGTTGGTAGAGGAAACCCTGACTTCCGTTTTATACTCAGTCATGTCTATCAGGCCTCGTCTAGGTCTCAGCCTTTTTTCCGAGGCGTCCGAAAATGGGGGTATTTTTTTTTAGGCGGGCCTCTTATAAGGTCCACCTTGGTTAATAGATTTTTGGAGGTGGTTATTTTTTAACTGTCTTCGTAAATCGATTTTGCGTGGCGGTTGATTATGACCACCTCGGTTAATAAAAATGCCCTCCTCGGTTAATCCCAGGCATTAACTGAGGCGGTTGAAATTCCCACCCGCCTCCGAGGCCTATTCCCAAACGCCTTGCATAAGTTTTTTTGTAGTAGTGGGACCAACTCCTGGCGCCGCCTAGGGCCATCCGGTGCCGCCCCTCAGGCCGCCGTCGCCGCTCTCTCTGGCATGTGGTGGCGGCTGCCCATAGTGGTGCTCCTCAAAAGGGCAGCTGCCGCACCTCCCTCTCCCCGTCCCGCCTCCTCTCCTCCCCTCTCACTCGCCCTCCCGGAGCTTCCCCTCAAGCAGTGGCGCTACTTGGCTGGTGGCGTTCCTAGGCGTCAGATCTGGCTCTGTGGCGGCCGGATTTGGTGGCCGTGTCCCACGCGCGCTCGGCTAGCGGTCGCGGGAGCTATGGTGTCGGTGGCCTGCCGGGTCAGCCTGCCCGCGTCCCCTAGATCCACGCCTACGGGGTGGCACCTGGCCTCTGGTGCCTAGGCCCGGCCAGATCAGGTTGGCGTTGTCCATGGGGCCTGGTTGAGTTGCGCCCACAACGGCCGGCTAGGTCGCTCCCATGGCGGCAAGCGGGCTGTGGAGGGCCCGCGACTTTAGTAGCCTACGGCCGGTGGGGGTGGGCTCCTGCTGATGGCGGTCGGCGGACAGACCTCGTCTCCCCGTTGCGGTGCTTCCACGCGGTGGAACACCTGCTCGGGCATCTGCTCGGCTTCGCCACCCCCCTCAGTCAAGATCTAGTGGTGATGCTCTGTTGTGCATGTGCCTCTTCTTCTCGTGCGTGTGCAAGGCCCTTGGCGCGTGCAGTTTGGCCGCGAGCATGCCGGCGGTGGGGCTGCGTGAACTTGATGTCCCTGCGTCGAACCGTTGTCCTCACGTCCGGATCGGGTGGAATCGCAGCTGCCCTCTCCTTTTCGGGGCGCAAATGGTGTCCTGGCAGTAGTTTCTTCCACACGTGCGTGCGCGGAGCATGCAGTTCGGCCGCAGGCAAGCCGGTGGTGGGGCTACGTGTCCGTGAGTGCCCTCCCCTTGTGCCTCTCATCGGGGAGGGCAGAGCGCTGTTTCGGCAGTACGACAGTGTCGCGACCATGCCTCTGCCTGCAGTGGTGGCAGTGTCGGGGTATCAGCCATGGAGTCCGGATAAGGGAACAATGTCATTTGTTGCCTTGTCTGCGACAGCTCTTGAGAAGGTTCATGGTGAAAGCTCAGCCCAGCCCTAGGCTAGGCCAGCGATGAGGGATGCCATATGGCGGAGCTTCCTTCTTGAAGGCGTCGCTGAAGAACCTCCTGCAGACTCTTGGCCTTCTTTGGGGTTCTCTTCGGCACAACGCTTGGGCGAAAGCCTTGCTAATCTCCTGCTTGGCTAACGATGATTACGCTCTTGCGTTGTTCACCTCCCTGGAGGCATCGTTGAAGAGTTTCGTGCCTTGGTGTTCCAGTTTTCCTCTCTTAGTGTATTGCGGTTGTGCACTGTTCACCCTTGTGCTAGGGCATTTGTTTATTGTTGTTGTTGTTTTATTAGTGGATATGCCACAAACTCACTTTTGCGCTGAGGCTGTTGTATGGTTTTAGTCTGGTTTCTCAAAATTAACCGGATGATAGAGTGTCCCAGTTCGACTCAGTGTGCATTCAGTTGCATCAGTGGCCAGGGTTTTTGTGAACACTGCTTTGCTGTACATTTCTTGCAATTTCAATCGTATTCAGTCGCCTATTTGATCATTTGTGTGGTCAATTCTTCCGAAAACAAAAAAAAAAGCGTGCTTTGTGAAAATGTTGAATTCTATCACTATTTAAAATCACTCTGAGCATATATACATGGCCTGCATGTTTTAATCACCGTTTTTGAAGACCGTCCTAATCAACCTCGGTGATGCCTAGGAAGACATAGCTAGCAAGGTTCAAATCCAGACTCATCACTCTTGCAGGAGGTAACTAATACCTTGCATATGCACATGCAACCAAATAGACAATTCTACATCTCGTTTCAGAATTTCTCTTTGTTTGTACATGAATGTAATCAACCAGAGTTTATGCACAATTGAGCTAAACAAATCCAACCAAACAAACAATACAGTCTGCATATATGTGTTGAGCCTGTTCAGCAGGGCCTTCTGATGCGAGGCAAGCTAGACTGGGCAACGGACCACTTGCACTAGATGACACATATGAAGACAAGACCGATCGAGAACTACTGATTTTGCACGAGTAATAGCCTGATAGACCTTCGTACTCGTACGACGTATGTTCCGTACAAAATAAGCTAGTCGGGCCAACTTGAAACTGCCCAGCGTTGTTTTATCCTTTGTCACTTGTTGGATCACTTGCTCGGAGAATACTGGAGCGGACAATAAAGGTACTCCCTGTGTTCAAAAAAGAGTCTTTCTCACTTTTCAAAAAGTAACAACTTTTAACTTTGACTAAATATATTTAACAAAATATTAATATTTATGGTATATAATTAGTATTATTAATGAATATATTTTCATAATAAACTTATTTAGAGATATAAATATTGTACGTATTTTCTATAAATTCAGTCAAAGTTGAGAAAGTTTGACCAGCACGATTTTCATAGTGACTCTATTTTTGAGATGGAGAGAGTACTTAGAACAGTGTGTTGTATAGTGATGCCATGACATCGACGTGTGGATGGAGGGTTTGGTGACGATTAGGGTGCCAGCAAGCCCATGCACTAAAACTAACGATTAGGTTGCCAGCGGATGGCTGCATACTTTCGCACGAGTTTGGTAGGATGACAGCGAGAGGCGCCTAACCTGTACTAGTTACAGTTTTTTTATTTTAGATAGATGAAAAAAATGAAGCCACCAACTTAACTGAGGATGGTTTTAATAAATGAAAGAACTCCAAATATCATCAATTTGTTTCTTTTTAACTCCCTCAATATACTTCTAGCTTAGTACCTAGTCAAACTATTTTGAATTTGACCATATTAATATTAAAGTGTCATTGGATTTATCCATGAAATATATTGTCTTATTGTTATCGATTTTGTTTTATAAATAGTGGTATTTTTTTGTAAACTTCGCCCAGTTTTAGAAGATTTGATTAAAGATAAAGCTAGAATCATATCCTTTTCGGTAGTAGTACCTTTCAACTACCATAATAAAAATATAAGTCAAATCAAATCAGACCATAAATGTCTAAAATAGTTTGCCAACACATGTTCTTTTATCATTAGATCCATCAAAAACTATTTTTATAATATACATCTCGTTAGAATAAGATATCGTAGTCAGCCGCAATAGTTTGACAACTAACATGCATGATCTTTTTTAGATATCGGTGATCAAAGTTTTGTATTAGATGCTATATGTTGTCGTCCTAATAGACTTAATTATATATTATTTGCGGTTGGAGGGAGTGTAGCCGTGATACTACTGTTGAGTGAATGGACATGCTAATCACTGTCACTAGCATGACATGCTACCACACCCCTTAGTCTGGGTACGCTAATTGTTGGAGTTGGAGCAGCATCATTTGATTTCTACAAGAGAGATCAATATTATTGCGGTTAATTAGTCTCGGTTGAATCAATTTTCTACGAGCTAGTAATACAACATTATATTGACGCTTGGTATATAGACCATCTGTTTCTCGCGTCCGTCAGTACTCACTACTCATGAGTCACCTAGTACGTACTAGTACAATAATTGAATAAATTGTTGCACTAGATTATTACTCCTCAGTTCCAAATTATAAGTTATTTTAATTTTTTTATAGTCAAAGCATCTTAAGTTTAACCAAATTTATATAATAAGATAATAATATTTACGATATCAATTAAGTATCATTAGATTCTTTATTAATTATATTTTCGTAGTGTATCTATTTGATGTCATATAAGTCTTTATAATTATATCTATAATTTTGGTTAAAGCTAAGATATTTTGAGGGTTTAAGATTCTTAGAATAACTTGTAATTTGAAACAGAACGAGTACCGGCACACAGCCGAGCTCGAGAGAACCCTTGCGATAAAAACACGCATTTTCACTGTAGAAGAAAATGACGCTGACCTGGTTCCGAATCCTATCTCCATGGCCCCCATCTTTCCTGTTAACTTGTTTGCACTTTGCTCACGGAAACACGCCTACTCCTACCAGAAAAGAGAGAAAAATACAGTTCGATTTACTTGGTAGGATAGGAAGAGAGGAGCATGCAGTACCACCATATCTGCAGGTGATCCTCCTCATCCCTATGACCTCACTGTCAGTGTCAGTTCCCACCCACTCACTGACGCCCGGCCGGCCGTAGTAGGTGGGCGTGAGCACAAACGTCCCAACGCCAAAGCCTGAGCCTGACGCAGCGCATCGCACTCGCACACCCAGCCAAAGCCAAAGAGCGAGACAACCGGAACAGGACGACGCCCCGGCGGTCGCGCAGGTGCGATCGCCGGCGTGGCCCGCTGCGCCGCTACTCGGGTCATCGGGTAAATCACCACACTTACCTCCGCTCCTCAAGGATCCGCTGCGGCCAGGAAAGCCGCCGGCTACTCCCTTCTCTTCGTATAGTCACGCACGTCTAATCTAACGCAATCTAACTGTACCATGACATCGAGGAGCGGAGCTAAAGGAGATTTGAGAGAGATGCACTGATCGTGTGGGTGCATTAAAAATTGATTATAATCATTAATTTTTTTTTGTTTTTTTACATGGGTGTGATAGCTATAACAGGATCCACTAGTCATAGATCTCGCGTATAAACTAACATTTGAGATATGGTAAAACCCTATAACATAATCTAGTGCGAGGAAACAGACAGAGAGGGATGAGGAGTGGCAAACCATCGGCCGTCTTCGAGAAAGACGAGCTGGCCATCGCGTCGGTGTCGGTGGAGACGCGGTCGTAGGGCGGCGGTGCAGAGGCGATGGTGCGGCGGCGGCGGTGGCCGGTGGCGGTGCTTTCTGTCGCTGGCAGCGGACCCTCTCTAGATCGGCTAGGGTTAGGATGTAGGTGGGGTTTGTGGCGGCGTAGGTGAACCTCGTGCTTTGTGCCTCAGCCCCCACCTCCCTTTTTATGGCGCTATGCGACAGGGGCCCACCAACCATGGAATGATTGGACGCCCCCCGATCAGGGCGCGGATCAAGGGCACAATTGGCCGTTGGGCCAAGTTGGTGGAGATCAACCTAACATTATTCCCCTTATCTCATCTTATAACTTAAACTTAACTTACTTTATTTTTTTCTATTCCATCACAGATCAGTGCATAGAACGCGCCTCATCTCACGGTCTGTTGCCATTAGATTTAACAGATACAATGCACCTCTATGTTTTGAAATAAATTCTCAACTAGGTCCTTATTGTCCAGAAATCATAGGCTTTCCCTTAAACCCATGCCGGCTAAGTGTTCTCTGAACACACTGGGTGATAAGCCTTTTGTAAGCGGATCCGCGAGCATCTTTTCTGTTCTTATATGCTCAAGACTAATTATATGATCCCGGACTTTATCTTTCACAACATAATATTTTGTGTCAATGTGTTTGAAAGCAACCACTTGACTTATTGTTGTGAGCATAATATACTGTTTATGTATGTCGTCTATCACTTTCAACCCGGGCATGAATTTCTTAAGCCAATTCACCTACCATGTGGCCTCATAACATGCTACAAACTCGGCATACATTTGTGGACGATGTAGTGACGGTTTGCTTTGAGCTTTTCCATGATATAGCTCCTCCTGTGAGAGTGAATATGTATCCTGACGTGGACTTTCTGTCATCTCCCGCATAATCAGAATCTGTATATCCCTCTATGTGCAGGGAATCAGATCTTCTGTATGTTAGCATGAGACCCTTCATATCTTGCAGGTAACACAAAACTTTCTTTACTAATTTTTAGGGTTCTATTCCTGGATTACTCTGATATCTGCCAAGTAACCCGGTAACAAATGCTAAGTAAGGGCGAGTACACACTTGAGCATACTATAAACTTCTGGCAGCTGAACTATATGAAACCACTTTCATTTGATCGATCTTATATTGGTTCCTAGGACATTGAAATTCTCTATATCTATCGTCCTTGACTATGGGAGCTGGTGAAGACTTATAATTTTATATACTGTATTTCTTTAGAACTTTTTCTAAGTATGCCTTTTGTGATAATCCTAAAACCCCCTTTTCTCTATCTCGGTGAATCTCTATTCCTAGGACAAACGAAGCTTCAACGAGATCCTTCATATCAAACTTTGAGGACAAAAACTTCTTTGTTTCTAGTAGTAGATTAACATCACTGCTAGCGAGCAAGATATCATCCACATACAAGACTAGGAAAATGTATTTCCCATTCTTGAGCTTTGCATAAACACAATTGTCCTCTACATTTTCTTGAAACCCAAACTTTCTTATTGTACTATCAATCTTCAAATACCATTGTCTTGAAGCTTGTTTTAATCCGTAAATTGATTTCTTCAGGCGACATCCAATACGTTCTTTTCCTTCCACAACAAAACCTTTCGGTTGTGCCATGTAAATATTTTCCTATAGATCCCCGTTTAGGAACGCCGTCTTTACATCCATCTGATGTAATTCTAAATCATAATGTGCTACAAGCGCCATTATGATTCTAAAAGAATCCTTACATGAGACTGAAGAAAATGTCTCATTATAATCTATACCTTCTCTTTCTGTGAAGCCTTTCGCCACAAGTCACCCTTTGAATCTTTCTATATTCTCTTTAGAGTCATGTTTGATTTTGTAGACCCATTTACAGCCTGCTGTCTTGGCTCCTTTAAGAATTGTTTTTAAGTTTCAAACACCGTTGGTTTTCATTGATTTCATTTCATCTTCCATGGCTTCAAGCCACTTTGATGAGTGAGCGCTTCTCATGACTTCTTCAAATGAGGTGGGATCATCCTCCATTTGAAATTCCTCATATTCATAAACTTCGTAGTCTTCAGGAATGACTGATCTCCTAACTCTTTGAGACCATCTAGGGGCCTCATTAGATGACGCTTGTTCTATATGAGGCTGTTGTTGCTCCTCCTCATGTGTGACAATGGGTTCTATGGGATACTAAACGACAGGTTCCTCATGTTCATTCATTGTTGCCACATGAGAGCTAACAACAGGTGTTGTTACTACAGTGTCTTACACTGTTGGTATAGCAACAACAGGTAGCGTGAAGAATAGTTCCTGAACCATCAGAGTGGGCACGTATATCCACTTCTCTTCAAAACTAATTTCTCGCGCTACGATGCTCCCCTTGATCATATCATCCTCCAAGAACACAGCATGTCTTGTTTCTATAAACTTTGTTTGTCTGTCAAGACAATAGAAGCGATAACCTTTTGACTTTTCTAGATAGCCAATGAAATGGCAACTGACTATCTTGGAGTCTAGCTTCCCTATGTTTGGGTTAAAGACTTTAGCCTCAGCTGGACAACCCCACACATGTAAATAGTTAAGTGAGGGTTCCTTTCCTATCCACAACTCATACGGTGTTTTGGGCACCGACTTGCTTGGCACTCGATTAAGAATTTGAATGGTGGTTTTTGACACCTCCATCCATAAACTTATCGGTAGGGTAGAGTAACTTATCATGCTTCTCACCATATCCTTTAAGGTATGGTTGCGTCTTTCAGCTACTCTATTCTGCTGAGGCTCGCCCAGTGTAGAATACTAGGCAACTATGCCATTTTCCTGTAAGAACCTTGCAAAAGGTCTAGGAACTTGGCCATATGGGGTATGTCGACCGTAGTACTCCCCCCATGGTCGGATCTTACTACCTTAATTTTTAAGTTGTGCTGATTTTCTACTTCAGCCTTAAATATCTTAAATTTATTCAACACTTCCAATCTTTTTTTAATTGGATAAATATAGCCAAAACGAGAATAATCATCTGTGAATATTATAAATGAATCATAACCATCAACACTTTTCATAGGAAAAGGACCACGGATGTCTGTGTGAACTATTTCTAAAATTTCTACGCTTTGTTTGACATCTTTCTTTATTTTCTTAACGTACTTTCCTTTTATGCAATCAATGCATTGCTCTAAATCTGAAAATTCTAAAGGCGGAAGATTTGATTTCTTAATCAACCGCTCTATTCTCTCCCTCGAAATATGGCCTAAACGATAGTGCTATAATTTCGAAGATATATCATGCACTGTCTTCCGCTTATTTGTTGCATTCATAGATGAGAAAGCATTCTCATTCTCAGTGCCCACAGCATTCACATTTTTAGAAAGTGATAATAAATAAAGCTTGTCTTGTCAGAAGGCAAGACCAACACACTTATTATTAATCACAATCCGACATTTGCCATTACCAAAATGGCAATCATATCCATCATCATCTAATCTTGAAACACTTATCAAGTTTCTACGCAAAGAGGGTACATAAAGAATATCTGAAAGCTGAAGACGAAAACCATCATCTAATTCTAGAGAGAGAGATCTCCAATGGCTTCAACTTCAGCTTCAACTCCATTTGCAACTTTAATTCTTCTTTCTCCTCTTTGCAGTGTCCTCCTCGTATGGAATCCCTATAATGAATTTGCAACATGAACAGTTATACCTGAATCAATCCACCAAGTAGATTTTGCATAACTTAAATACAATGACTCATGTATGAATGTAATATGGTCCTCACCTCTCTTCAGAAGGCTCTTCAGGAAGTCTGGACAGTTCCTTTGGTAATGTCTATGCTTCTTGCACCATTTGCACTGATCCTTTTCAACTTGAGCATTGTTGTTCTTCTGATGGTGCTCAGTCTGAGGGGCTTTCCCTTGAGGTTTGGCATTCTTATTGAAATTCTTCTTCTTGTTGTCCTTCACAAGGTTAGTAGAGTCACCCTGTGAGCTTTTCAGCCTCTCCTCTTCTTGAACACATATTGCAATGAGCTTCTCTATATCCCATTTATCGGGCTGCATATTGTAACTTACAACAAAAGTTTCATATTCCTTAGGCAAGGAAGCAAAAACCAAATGAATCAGGAACTCATTCTTGAGCCCCAAATTCATTGGCTTGAGCTTAGAAGCCATGTTGCTCATCTTCAGTATGTGCTCTCTTATCCCGCCACCAGAGTATTTCTCATTGAACAATTTCTTGATCAGAGTACTAGCATAAGCCTTTGAAGAGCCAGTAAACTGACTCTCCACTTTCTTGAGATACTCTGTGGCAGTGTCACAATCTAGGATAGACCCCCTTATCGCATCTGAAATAGTAAACTTAGCCACCATCAAGCACTTGGGGTTTGAAATGTCACATTTCTTACGTTTGAGATAGTATTTCATCCTTACTTCTGCATGATCTCGCTGTCGAGCCGTGAAATCAGCATTAGTCTCATTTTCTTCCCTCACTGGGTCCATTGGCTCAGTAGGACATGGAGAGGTAAGCGCTAGGTCATTTTCTAATAGTGCAAGTGCTAATTCATACATCTCTCGCCATACCCAATAATTGCCCCCTTCAAGAGGCGGTATGTGCGAGATAAATGCCATAGGGTTGAGTCCTAAAAAACACCATCAGAGATAGTGAGAAAATATGTCATAATAATTGCATGCCTTAATTTAACGTTGGTCAAAATTAAAACATACAACATACTTCTTGTCGGGTTCATAAAGCTGGGGTCCCTCACGGACCGGCTTCCCAACAAAGGACTCGGCCCAAGCAGACAATGCGCAACTCATGGGCCGGCCCAAGTATCTGGACAACAGGCTAGAAGGGCGATCCAATCACCGATCGGAAGGTCTAGCTGAGGAGGAGCGACGCCCGTTCTCTGACTCCGGCCCACCTTTTAGATCAGAGGGCTCACTTTGGTCTCTGACCCGCCTCCAGACAGCCTCTCCAACCGGAAGGCCTAGCCAAAGCACTACTTCCGACTCCGACCACACGTCTCCGACCGGGGTACACAAAAACTCTGCTCACTGCTCTTCTCTGACTGGCGCAATCAGAGCTGACTGGGACCAACCGACCGAGGACGCCCGCTCGAAAAGGACCAGGGAATGAACAAAGAAAGCAAAGCAAGGCGCACAAGTCAAACACGATACCATGGACCGTACCCTGTACACCTACAGAAATAGTACTATGCAACCTCCCTAGCACAAACAGTATGTAGGCGCCAATATTTTCCCTACAGTGTTGTGGGCACCATTAACTCCCATATGATAAGGCTCCCCCACATGCCTCTAGGCAGCGACAGTGTTGTGGGCGCCGGCATTTACCGTACCGAGCGAACATGTTGAAACTCCTCACATGCCTCTGGGCATCAACAGTATAGCAGGTATCGACATCTGCCATACCCGAACAAAATGACACAACCTCCCACATGCATCCGACATCCAATAGTGTTGCGGGCGCCTACCATCATCCTGTACCCGCCGATGTGGGCAACAAGGCTTAGAAGCATACGTACTCTCTCCCTCTCACTTGTAAGGCCGTCTCCTTCATCTATAAAAGGGGATGCGCTCTCTCCCAACATTCAGGTGATTTCAGATTTATTAGATCAATCAAGTTCACTAGTTCACAACCAAAGAACCATTAGGTTCGAACCTCAAGCACACGCTTGAACACTTAGCTCATAGCAGTGCTCCTGTCGCTCTTGGCCCTTCCGACTAGACCTCTTGTACTCCCCATCTTTCTCCTTCTCATTTGTAACCCCACTGCAAACTTCGAGCACCAGGACTCAGGAATAAAGTCACCGACTGACTCAAACTGGATGTAGGGCACATTGCCTGAACCAGTATAAACCCTGTGTCATTGAGTGCTAGGCCACCTCCGATAAAAACGTACGACAAAACTACAAATATTTACTTGTTGGTCACTTTCTGCACTGATAGTTGGCACCGTCCGTGGGGAAGACGTTGTACGTTCAACACTTTTTGGTCATCAGATGACCCACTTTTCTGCCACCTTCGCCATGGCGGGCTCAAGCGATATGACTCGCTTCGGCTCACTGGCGTTTCCCGCACTCCCACTGGTTGGGATGTGGGTTCCACCCATCTTCGAGCCGTCCTAGGCCTTCCTCTTCAGAAGCCTAGACTTCATCGCCCACCGGCCTAGGCATACTATGCCTCCACGAGGAGACCCTCGTTCTGGCACCCATCGGAGGGGCGCCCTCCATTGGCTCCTGGGATGCACGACGACTTCAACGACGAGGCACCTATGCTTCATTCTGAGCAAGCTCTCTACTCAAACCCCGCTGTAAGTAATGCACACGCTGTTATTTACTTAATGTTCTCTATCTTCCGCCGAGTATCTGGAGGGACCCCATTGTCCCTGCCATGACCGTCGCACGACCGATTCCCCTATGGCCTCCTGTCTCCCATGGACACGTACGCCCGGGGGCTTCGAAGGAAGCCGGTGCAGCCCCTTCTCACATACAAATTCGTGGGGATGGCGAACTATGCTCCCACCTATTTCCTTGACCTCATGGATGATGATGTTGAGAGTGACGGCTCTAGCATCGGCGACGTGGCACCTAGCCACCATTCGTCCTGGAAGTACGCTATGTCGGATGCTCTGGGATAGCCACCGATGGTAACGGAGTCCTTGCAGACTCACGCCCCTCTAGACCCTCATGCGGAGACCCCCAAGCTCACATAGGAACATGATGAGGAACTACGACAACAGTGGCTGCACCAGCCACCGACTGCGCCAGCGCACTCAGCGCACTACACTGCGCCCTGTGCGCATAACCTGGCTAGCGACACCTGGGGTCGCACCCGTCGGGTCTAGCACAACACCATGAATAGGGGAATGATCTCCCATAGTTCGCTTGGGCCAATCAGAACATCGCTGCTGCGGCAATGCTTCTACATAGCCTTCCCGAGCCAAACGACCCTCAAGAACAGGCGATCCACCGAAACCTCCGGGCACTGGTGGAGACTACCACCATTAAATAGGTTGAGAGCTCCGCATCACGACACCAACTCACGGCCTCTCTCCCCACTAGGGGAATGGGAATACAGCAGACGAATCGCTCCACCCGCTCATCGCTACAACCATCGAGCGCGGCACAAGAGGTCGCGCCTATGCCTCGTCTTGACTTGATGACTGCTCCACACCAACTGCCAGTAGACGCGCATCTCAGGCCAAACTGAGACGCATGTAGTGGCGGCCGAAGTCCCAGCCCTAATGGCCCGGGACCATGGACCTTTGGCCGAATGCCTCCAGTGAGCGCCGCTCTCCGCCATGCTCCAACGGAGGCCTGAGGTAAAGGCAAGGCTAAGCGCTAGGATTCAGGACGAGGGCCCCTCCATGTAGAGTGGGAAAAAGAATAGAAAAGATCGCCAGCCGACCGGCCGACTCCGTGTTGGTCACCATGGCTGATCACACGGGCGAGCAGCCCTAGTAGGACCTTCCGAGACACTTCCATGAGCTCATGGAGAGCCCATGCACCAACCACGCCTACCCCATCAAACACCTCTACATGGACAGTGAGCTCCTCAAGCGCCTTCTACGACTAGGCCGGTGGGCCAAAGGAAGGAAAAGGCACTGAAGCAGCTGCCTAAGAAAGGGGGCATAGCGGACTAAGGATCCGGGTGACTGAAGGTTGAAGTGATCCGACCGAACGTCCATCGACTGAAGGACGACAACGACTGACATTCTCACTAAACTGCTTGGAATAGCTATGTCATTTCTCCCCTAAAATTCAGTCTTACCATTGTTTACTTAGCGTTTGCTCCTATAAGAGCTCCCCGACCCAAGCACTTTTTGGCCTGGGTCGCTCGGGGGCTCCACGAGGGTGCACTACTACCTCTCTTTTTTGTTTACTATCATATGGTGAAACTCCTTCCTACCTGAACAAAAGGGTAGTTTGTTCCTTTAATTTGCCTTACGTAGCTTTGCTTTAAAACATTCTGACTGATCGTACCCTGCCTTTTACCTACAGTTACGAGCAGCTGAGCCTCGCAGGCCATGCCCTGGGCTCCCAAAGTTGCAGCCCATGGGATGAATGGGTAAGTACGAGAAAGAAAGAATAAAAAACAAAATTATGCTAAGGGAAAACTAAGGAACAAAGGACAAGCTTCCCCGAACGGAGTGACTCCACAAAAAACAAAACCGATTGTAGTCATTGAGTACACAAGAACGTTTACACGGGGGTTTCCCCACAAACTTAAAATTTTTACATCTACTAAACTACTTATACTTTACAAGCTATTGGGGCGGCTCGGTGGCATCTACTGTCGGTGCGACTGGCGAAGGCAGTGGGCTGCTCACTCCCTGATGGGACAACATTCGGCTCGGTCGAAGCTGGGGCAATGTCCACCTCCAACCCAGGCTCCATGCCATCCGTAGGCTGGGCGACGTCCCCCGACGCATGCTTCTAGCCATGTCTTCACGACGGATGTCCATCACCCACTGCATAGAGACTTGCTCTGCCACCAACCTTGCGTGCGGCAGCAGGCTCTCCCTAAGCGTTTGGATGTCCTCCGTGCTCAAGCCGTCAGCATACTCATTGCAAATAGTGGTAAAGTCCAGGTTTGGGTGGTACGTCACCACCGAAGTCAACACCCCCGATGCTCCGTAGAACAACCCACTTGTGATAAGGTCCTAGTCCTCATTTGGGACCTCTGCCAGCTAGACAGTAAGTGCGCTAGTACTTGGTGCCAATCCAAAGACCTCCGAGACGACAAGCTGGGCAACATTGCGGATCTGGTCAAGTTCTCCCTTGAGAGCACGACACTCTTCAACAGACTTGGTCGGCTCCTCTGCATTCTGGCCAAAAGTCGCGTTGACCATCTCTAGGTCCCGCTCCAATGACTTCACCTTTCCGCCTAGCTCTGCAAGAAGGGCGACAAGCTTAGAAATAGGCTAAAGAAAGAAACCAACGTGGTGAACAACAGAAAAGGTACATACCGAGGCGGAGGTTCTCAAGGGTGGAGAACTCCTCCGCCTACCGGGCCACCTGCTCGCGTAGCCGAGCGCTCGCCTCCTCCACCCCCATCACCCAGCTCCAAAGCACGAGCACTTCCTAGTCTACCTCTGACCAAGCCTTTCGCTCCAACTCTAGGGCCTTCCACGTTGACTCCAGGGCGTTCCGCTCTGACAACAAGGCACTCCGCTCTGACTCAAGGGTCTCTAGGGATTTTTGGAGCACCGCCTCGGTGTTCGCTAGGGATTTCCACAACCTCGCCTCGGTCTCTGCCTGGCGGGCCTTCGCCACCTCAAGCCCCTGCTTGGCAGCGGTTGCCCGCTCTGATGCATGCTGCTCCTCCACCCGCACCGCGATCACCTCAGCCGCCTAGTCTTGGGACTCGCGGTGGGTGGACTCTAGTTGATGCTCATGCTCTGCCACTCGGGCATGCTCCATCCGGAGGAAGCGGGACTTGCGGGATGACATCTCCTTCAGACCCTATGAAGACAAAAAGCAAGCATGCTGAGGCAACCAACAAGAGACCCAAAGGTCAAGGACAAATACGGGAAAACTCACCTCCGTGGCGAGCTGCAGGTCGACCTTGACTAACTGCTGGGCGGACTTAACCCGCTCCTAGGCATCCTCGAGCTTCACCAATAGGTTGGCGAGTTTGGACTCCATGGCAAGTTCTTTCCCCCCAAGGATGTCCTAGAGCTAACACTCCTATGAATTCCGAAGGACGAACCACACCTTTGCCAGGTCCTTGGGGCAGGGCCACTCTAGGTCACCCTCCGATAGCCCGCCGGAGGGCCTAGCCTTCGACTGAACCATCGCCAGCTCCCACGACAACATCGATAGCTCCACCATGTCATCCACCTCGTCATCGGATAGGATCTCCACCACCTCGGCTGTGTGGGCTGTCGCCGAGCATTCCGACTCCATCTCGGTCATGTCTCCCCCAGTGCCTTCAGCTCCGATCGCAAGGGTGAGCCGTGCAGCCCTCCACTCGGTGAGGCAGGGAGCTCAGTCTCCCTCTCCTCTTCTGCCAAGCTGGTGGAGGAGGGGCCGCGAGAGTTACCTCTGACGCGACCTCCGCAGTCACCATCGGGATCGCCACCAATGCTGACGTCGCCGCTGCCACCGTACTAGCAACTGACCCGGGGGCACCACCACTAGAAGGGAAGGGTTCACCGCCACCACACTATTCCCCCTACCGCTCGCCATGACGCGCTACAAGGTGGGCCTTGAAACCTCCCGCACGGGAGTTGGGGTGATGCTCAACCCCATCATCACCCAGCCGCTGACAAAAAAGTACAGGTAAGACATACTCCAAAAAGACTCAACAGCAAAAGATCGAAAAACAAAGAAAAACATACCGGGAGGTAAGCGACATGACTCTGAAGTCGAGACCCGATGTCGACGGGCCTATAGGGCAAGGACCACTCCCAGGCTGTGACTCGTGCCCTCTCACTTTAGTCGGGGGCGGAGTCGTCCCAACCAGCTCCTGCCCGGCCTGTGGGTCACCATGACCCTCAGCTCAGGATGCCCTAACTGGAGCAGCAGATGGGGCATCCCCTGGCTATGAGTCACGCGCTGGCACCGGTCCCGGCGACGCACGAGTGCAAGCCCACTCCTTGGATCGCCCCGGCTTGCTCGGCCACATCCACGGCAGGCGGGGATGAGACCGACGACGCCACCGAGGGGCGTGGTGGCCGCATCCGCTTTGCCTCTTGTTCGTCGATGGCATCCGTGCTCACCGCACGTTTCCTCAGCATGGGAACCACCGCGCGCCTCTCTGCCTCCTGCTCGTCACCAGCAGACATCACCATAGGGTCGTGATGCTCCGCCGAGGTCACAACGACCTCCTGACTTTCCTCCTCCTTGAAGAAAACCATATCATCCACATTTGTGGGATCCCCTGACTCGAGCTTAGACTCGACGTCGCTCTTATTTTCCCCAGCCTTCACGCGTCGAACAATCTCCTTCTCCTTCTTATACTTCCTGTGACCCACCTTGGCTTTCTTCTTCTTCTAGGCATCCGCCACCTCCTTCTGGGTGGCCTACCATGCTGCGCCCTCCGGCCCCTTCAGAAGGTGTGGCCAGGACCTATAGGCATCAAGCCCCTATGCAACAGGTGACTCAAGATCAAAAAGCAAGAAAGCAAAGAGGGGAAAGAACACGAAGTAAAGAAAGAGGAGCATACGAGTTTGGACACCACCGAGGCATTGAGAGGTATGGGCTTTCCCTCGACCTTCTCTTTGGACTTTAGCTGCAGCACCTGGTCTAGGCGACTCCAAACCTCGTCATTCGGTAGCTCCTCCGGCGATTCACGATAAGGGTCCGATGGGCCACCATACCTCCACATCAGTCGTGACCTCTCCACCAACGGAGCAACACAGCGACGGTAGAGGTGGTGGAACACCCGCACCCCATCAAGGCCATGCTGCATGAGCTTCTGGAGCTCCTCCTCGATGATCTCCACCTTCTTCTCTCGATGGGACGCACCCTGACCGATGAGACACGTCCTGCCCGACAGAATGACTCCTAATCAGACGGGACGTGGCCTAGGTATGGCCCACCACTACCGCACGCCAACCACTACTGCACGTTGGGCACAAGAACCAAAGCGCCACCGCACACAGGCAGCTCTCCGCATCCGTAGGCGGGACTTAGAAAAAACCCAAAACGAGATCTCCGCTAGGACAAACCGTCGGGCTTCCTAAGTCGATCGAACGGCTCAGGAAAAATACCGAGAGACAGGTAAGGAGCAAAGGGACACCCCATGTAGGCCATGCCGACTCCGTCACAAATGACGAGCACGGGTCCTGGTCGGACATCTCCGACTAGAGCTCTTCAAACCCCGTCACTCGAGTCATGAAGGTAACACTACTGACCCCCCCCCCGCTATTTCTTTATAATCATTTCATACATCCATATGTGCATTCATTCCATACGCCCGTGCCCCCCGGATGATTCGGGCCCTGAACCACATGGGGGCTTAAAAACTAAGCATCGCACATCCAACGAAATGCATCACAACGCTCCATGTTGCGTCACGAAGCGGCAGTTGCCTCATTCGACATGAGCAACGACCGACCGTGGTTCGAAGGCTGGCCCATGAAGGGCTCGAGGCCTCCACATGTCAAATAGAGCTAGGGGAGAAAACATAGATGAGCCCGTGCGGCCCTCGCCCCATCTGCCCCAAAGTAGACAGGGTCATCTCAACCTTCTTGTTTGATCCTAAACCTCTTGCCAAGCCCACATAATCTCCATCGAGCGGAGGCCGTCAGGCCACCCGGGTCGATCTCCGGAATGACCCAGGCATCTACCGGGTTACAGGTAAAGGAGCAGTGGAATGTCACAAGAGGGCTATGCCGACCCCATCACGAATGACAGATCCAGATTCCACTCGATCATACCCGTTAGTGAACTCACCGAGCGTGTCACTCAAGCCCGAGCGACCGGGACAAGGGACAAAACTCAGCCCCTCTAGTTGTGAGAAACCAAGGACGGGGTAACGCACACAACTCAAACCGACCCTTACCAAAGCCCAACGGGGCTCAGGGGCTCAAGACACCAAACGCCTAGGTCTGTGACCCTGAACTCGCCCCATCCACTCGGCTATGCTTCGACTTCACTACACACCAAACGCCTGGATCTGCGACCCCGAACTCGCCCCATCCACTCGACTATGCTTCAACTGCACACCAAATGCCTGGGTCTATGACCCCGAACTCGCCCCATCCACTCGGCTATGTTTTAGCTTCGACTGCACACCAAACGCCTGGGTCTGCGACCCCGAACTCGCCCCATTAGGATCCACAAGCTCCGGCTCGCCCGATCCCTAAACTAACTAACTAACTACCTTAGCTATGTGGGCTGCACCGAGGCCAAGATCCATGACTCCTGACTCGCCTGATCCTACTGGTGTGCACCGACGCCACGACTCGCGAGCTCCTGTCTCATCCGATCCCTAAAACTAACTGGCTCGCCCGATCCCACGGCGTGCATCGACGCTAGGATCCATGAGCTCCAGTCTCACCCGATCCCTAAAAACTAACCGCCTTGGCAACAGCAACTGATGTCTTGGTTGATAACTCCTGTCTCAACTAAAAAACACGCACACACGCCCGCTGACTAAACACCCCCAGACGATTCTGCCCGAATCACTCGGAGCTCATGGGCTACACCCACGGGTGCGCTCACGCGCACCCACTGACAAAATGAAACCTCCCCCGCTGGCAACACGAAAAAACCCCCGGACGATTATGCCCGAATCGCCCGGGGGCTACACCCGCCGTTAAGACAAAAAATCCCATAGATGATTCTACCCGAATCGCCCTGGGGGCTCGGGGGCTCCTGTGGGGTTCATAAACTCGGGGCCCTCACGTGGACCGGCTTCCCAATAAAGGACTCAGGCCCAAGCAGACAACGCGCAGCTCATGAGCTGGCCCAAGTATCTAGACAATAGGCCAGAAGGGCGATCCAATCACCGACTAGAAGGTCTAACCGAGGAGGAGCGACGCCCGTTCTCCTGACTCCAGCCCACCTGTCCGACCGAAGGGCTCACTTCGGTCTCCTGGCCCGCCTCCGGATAGCCTCTCCAACCAGAAGGCCTGGCCAAAGCACTACTTCTGACTCCAACCCCATGTCTCCGACCGGGGTACTGCAAAAACCCTGCTCACTGCTCTTCTCCGACTGGCGCAATCAGAGCCGACTGGGACCAACCTGACCTGGGGACGCCCACTCGAAAAAGACCCGGGAACGAACGAAGAAAGCAAAGCAAGGTACACAAGTCAAACCATGATACTAGGGACCATACCCTGTACACCTACAGAAACAGTACTCTGCAACCTCCCTAGCACAAATAGTATTGTAGGCGTCGACATTTTCCCTATAGTGTTGTGGGCGTCATTAACTCCTATACAATAAGGCTCCCTCCTACATGCCTCTGGGCATCGATAGTGTTGTGGGCGCCAGTATTTACCGTACTGAGCGAATATGTTGAAACTCCTCACATGCCTCTGGGCATCAACAGTATAGCAGGTACCGACATCTGCCATATCCGAACAAAACGACGTAACCTCCCACGTGTATCCGACATCCAACAGTGTTGCGGGCGCCTACCATCATCCTGTATCCGCCACCGTGGGCAACAAGGCTTAGAAGCATACGTACTCTCTCCCTCTCACTTGTAAGGCCGTCTCCTTCATCTATAAAAGGGGATGCGCGCTCTCTCAACATTCAGGTGATTTCAGATTCATTAGATCAATCAAGTTCACTAGTTCACAACCACAGAATCGCTAGGTTCGAACCTCAAGCACACGCTTGAACACTTAGCTCATAATAGTGCTCCTGTCGCTCTCGGCCCTTCCGATCGGAGCCCGACCGGACCTCTTGTACTCCCCATCTTTCTTCTTCTCGTTTGTAACCCCACTGTAAACTTCGAGCACCTGGGCTCAGGAATAAAGTCACCGACCGACTAAAACTAGACGTAGGGCACGTTGCCTGAACCAGTATAAACCCTGTGTCATTGAGTGCTAGGCCACCTCCGATCACAACGTACGGCAAAATTACAAATATTTACTTGTTGATCACTTTCTGCACCGACACTTCTACACTAATTCTACGTCACCGTTGGGCAGAAATAGAATTAATGTATGAAAAAACTCATGAAAAATCATTATAATATTGTTATTATCAACATTGGTTAGAAAAATAACAATACCATAATTTACTTAATAAAAATAACTACTCTTCAAAAAATAAATTCTCCCGTTAGTTTGAATTTAATTAGAAGATAATAAACATTAACATTGCAGCGAAAACATGAAAAAAATAATTTATCTACTTTTCAGAAGCATTTTACTGTACTCAACTACTCTCTGAAAAATTATCCCGTTGGTTCAAATTTTGATAGAGATTTAAACATCAAAACTTGACAAAATCCATCTAAACTGCTTCTGAAAATATAAAACAAAATTTTTGCTACAGTGCTGTGCTCTCAGCAAAATTTGGCCCAATGGCCCATTCGCCAGCGCTCCCGCGTGTGCGCGGCCCAGCGCACTGCCGCGCTCAGCCACGACCTAACATGGCACAAACAGCCCGCGGGCGGACCGCTTGCGTCACGCTCCCCCGCACCCAGGCCACAACCTAGGCCTGGGCCAGGATTTCCCTCACCTGCGTGGGCTGTATCTGGTCCAGTGAACGCCGACCATCCATCGTGATCCGACGGTTGGGCGGCGATCTCTGATGAACACCCCCTCCCTGCTCGGCGCTCCCTAGAACCCTAATTTTACTTTTTCCCTGCCATTTCTCTCTCTATGCTGTGGAGCTGGCTTTCTCTCCCCTTCTCACCCCAAAACACGACGACCTAAGAGAAGAGTGGTGGCGCCGCCATGGCGCCCTTCGCCGGTGCACGCGTGCGACTAGAGCCACGCGCGGCGCCATCGAGCGGCACCACAGTGGTGCTCTTAGTCCCCCACCGCGCTGTAGTGGGGCTCGCCCTAAACCCTAGCTCGAAGTGCGGCGCCGCCGTGGGTCCCCTCGCCGGAGCGCGTGCTCCCCAGTGGGTGAGCGCGTCGCTGTCGAGCGGTCCTGTGACAGTGCCCTCGGCTAGGGCTCGCGCGCACGGCGACGAGCATGGCTCTGCTATCTCCTCACGTGCCAGTGAGGCGGCGACGAGGCTTCTTCCCACGCGACGACGGTGGTGACGACGGCGAGAAAACCAGGTAGGTCCCTCCCCTCTCCGTCCATTCTTCTAGGGTTAGGGTTAGGGTTAGGGTTAGGGTTTTGGGTTAGGGTTTCAATCTGTTTATGCAAATCGAATCCCCTCCTACTCTTCTACTTGGTTTTCTACCCCGATAAGCTAGATCTACGTCTAGTTAGGCGCTCCGATACCATTGATAGCTCTATCAGGATCCACTAGCCATAAATCTAGCGTATAAACTGACATTTGAGATATGGTAAAACCCTAGAACGTAATCTAGTGTGAGGAAACGGAGAGAGAGGGATGAGGAGTGGCAAACCATCGACCGCCTTCGAGAAAGACGAGATGGCCATCACGTCGGTGTCGGTGGAGACGCGGTCGTAAGGCGGCGGTGCAGAGGTGGCGGTGCAGAGGCGACGATGCGGCGACCGGTGGTGATGCTTCTCGTTGCTGGCAGCGCCCCCTCTCTAGATCGGTTAGGGTTAGGATGTAAGTGGGGTTGTGGCGGCGCAGGTGAACCTTATGCCTTATTCCCCGGCCCCCACCCCTTTTTATGGCGCTGTGTGACGGGGGCCCACCAACCATAGAACGGTTGAGCGCCCCCGATCAAGGGCGTGGATCAAGGGCCCAATTGGACCGTTGGGCCAAGTTAGTGGAGATCAACCTAACAGGGTGCGACCACACCTCTTAGGGGCTGTTTGTTTGTTTCGGTGCTTTGAGCCCGTCATACGTTTACGGTATAAATGGATAACGTTGTTTTCTGTTTGGATCATGCAGCCTGTATGTAACAGATTACACGGTAAAATCTATAGAACGCCGCTCCTGCCCCCTTCCGAGCGGTATCGGATTTGTTTACATCCTCTCATCTCTTCATGCGCGGTTTTGATTGCCGTTCCCATTGCCAGTCTTTAACCAAACAGCATCTTAGTTTGTATATAGATCCGCCCGACCTATTGATGTTATCCACATCTATAAATACAATATAATGCTTAAATATCTTGAGCCAATTCTTGAAGCAGCCATATAATAATTTAATATAGCCATGTCTAATACTTGAGCTATCGCCATAGAATTATTCCAAAATAACAAAATATAGGCATATAGCTTCTCCAATTTACAAGATAGATAGATGCACTAATGGGCCATGAAACTGAAACTTTATTCATGATTTAGTATGGCTATTACAAGTATCTTGTTTAGAATGAGTTAAATATTAGTCCTACCAAATACCTTGCAAATCCACTAGGTTTGCAGTTTAGATATGACGCATAAAGATTATTCCAAATAGTGTGATATAACTTCTCCAATTTATGGCTAGGATAGATGCATATGTACACCATGACTCTACTACATTGCATTACATACGCCGCATTGTTAAAATTAAATAAATTATCTGTTTCTTATATGAAGATTGAAGAAACTGTAATACCTTAAGTATCGTCCACTCCTTTGGAAGATAAAATCGTTCCTTCTCTTTTGGACTTGCTAGCAGCAAAGGCCCATGAACGTCGTAGTGCTCCTTGGGGACATGATTTGGACGCTGAATCTTGTCGATGTCGCGCACATACGCCAAAAAGCACCTAAACTGTACCACGCTAGCTAGGCTCGCGAGAAACAAATTTCAATCTCGTTTCTGTAGAGCCATCCAGATGGAGGAATCTTGTATGAACTCACTGATCAAAAAGACATACATGCATATCCAAACATTCCTTCCCTACGTCCCACGGGCCATACCGCCCCACATACACCTAACAGAACACGCTCATACATTCTTGCATCAAAGAAAGAAATGGTTAGTAAGCTAGAAACACCATATAAGTTGTGGAATACTCCCTCCGTCCTAATATATAACTGGTCAAGCGTTCCATGATTCTACTAAATTATTGTTGATCAGTTATCTGCCACAGCATGCGCGCGCACGGAGCTCCCACCTCGTTCCTGCCTCCTGACCGCCCTACTGGCGCTGGACGACTCCAGCCCTATGCGACATGGCCACCGTAGCGCAGGGACGGCGAGAGGGGAGTAGGAGGCGGCGGCGGGCGAGGAAGAATGCTGTCGACGGCGAGGGGGACGAAATGAGTGAAGGGGACAGCGAGGGCAGGCCTGGCGCGGCGTAATGAACAAAACGGGTAGGGACAGTGATGACATTTTACCTGCGCCTGCTGACTGAGCGCTAGCGTGTCGGGCTGGCGTGGCTTGCTACATGCGCAAATGTGGTAAACCAAGAACTAAAACTTCTCTCGTCTGGTAAAGTTGTAAGTAATCGTCCTAAAAGTGAGAATCAGATGAGCGCCACAGTTAATAAAGGTAAAAATATAAATTTCCCTTTGGGTAAGGCTGTCTTCAATAAGAAGACTCAAACCTAAAATGGGCAGTAAGAGATCCAAAATTAGCCTCCGAGTACTAATACGGGAGCCCTATTTTGGGTTGCCTGAGAGGCGCAATCCAAATATGAGTATTCTCTTTTGGGTGTTGTTGCTAGAGAAGATGCCAAATAGGTATTGAACTTTTTACCAGTAGCGCTATCAAAGGACGAATATGTATTGTATTTTTAGGTGTTTTTTAAGAGAAAAACTGCCCTCGAGCGATTCCAATGACTACCGAGGGCGACGCCTTGGCAGAGGGCGCTCCCTCCGCGCTGCCGCCGGCACCGGCCACAGCCCCGGCGTCCGCACCCGCACCCGCACCCGCACCCGCCTCCTCCTCCCCTCACCTCCCTTCATCCTCCCCTCCATGCCCACCTCTCGCCTGCTGCGCGCGGGTCTGCGGGAGCCGGCGCAGGCGAACCCGCTGCACGGCTGCTGTCGCCGCGACCTGCGATGGCCTCGCGGCGCCCCCAGGCGGGCCGCCTTTCCGTCCGCGCCGCCGCCGCGCGCGGACTTCGGATGTGGCCACCATGACGCGCGGCAGCCGCCGCCGCCCGCGACGCCATCGCCGTCACGAGCTCGCGGATTTGAGCGCTGCCGCAATGGATTCGCTCGCCTGCCGTTCGAGGGATTCATCTCTCTGCTCTCGCCATCCCTAGCTCGCCGCCGCCGCCGCCACCAGCGAGCGCCCGATAGATGTCGTATTCTTTTTCGAGCCACACGAGACGATTTTTATTTTCCGGTGGTTTTGGTCCAAACCGTCTGTAAAATAAATGTGTTAACTGGTCGTCCAAACAACAAGATTTGGGTTGGAAAAGTTTACAGGCCGGTCATTTAAAGTGGTCTTGGCAAAAAAAAAACAAAAACAAAACTGAGCTTCCAAACAAGGCCAGTATATATCTTGGAATGAGTCAATTTCGGTTTAGATGCGACACGTCACATATCAGCGATCGATCAATTCATTTCAGCCGGCACGGCGCAGAAGATCCTGAAAGGGCCCCACCGCGAGGTAGTGCTTGCGGTCTGCGGTGGGGTGGGGAAAGGTTGTTACACCAACGGGACGGGACGCCATCACCCTCGGCCCACCAACCCAGCACACAGCACCTGCAGACACCACTTCCGGCTCTCCCCTCACCGGCACTCCACGCGACGGCGAGCGCGGCGACAGGAGCACCCACCCGCCGCCGCTGACGGCGGGCGGCACACACGCGCGGCCAGTGGCGATGTCGGCGCCGCTGCCGTCCTCCGCGGCGTGGCTGGAGTGGGCCGCGGAGTACACCAAGGCGGCGCAGGCTGAGGCCCGCCCGCCGCTGGAGTGGGCGGCGCGGGTGGCGGCGGCCGCGGCCGCGGCCGCGGCGGCGGGCGAGACCGGGGACGTGCCCTGGTCCGCGGGGCTCGCGGAGGTGCTGGCGCGCGCGCTGCTCTCCGGCGGCGGCGGTGCTGCCCCGGCGGCCGCCGCCGCTTGGAAGTACGCGGAGGCCGCGCTGGCGGCGCGGCTCGCGTCCCCGGCGCTCCTCCTCGCGCTCCTCTCCACCAGGTACGGTCCGGTCCGGTGCTTCGTGGCGGCGGCGGCTTGTGTTGTGTCTCTGGTGCGGTCCGTGGCGGGTGGTGGGAGTGGGATCGGAGTGGCGAATGCGCGTGTGATCGGCGCTTAGCTGTAGGGAATCTCGATCGAATCTGTTGGACCTCGAATGCACGCACGCATTTTTAATTCCTCCGATTAATGATTTGAACCGGACGACGTGTCCGGTGTTCCCCGTACACGAGTTTACCAGGGAGCTGACGTGCTTCGCCCCGATAATTTGAGGGGAAAATATGCTGTGTGACAGTGTCAATGTAACTCACAAATGACAATGTAGATAGATCACGACAGGGGAGAAATGCCTGTTTTCAGACTATTATAAGCAGTTGGACACTTAGGTAGGCCAATCAGGTCTTCACTGGAATCATCGTCCTGTTTTTCTAGAGAAGCAGAGTCTTGTAATAGCCAACGCAGTTAGTTTGACTTATGTTCTGGAACTGGAAAAGTAGTTAGATTAGCGCGTAAATCCCACTTGGTACTAATTATTTCAGTGGCTGCTATTGCTGTCATGCAATGTGCGTGGATTGTCTGGTATGATGTAGTTAGGACTTTTCTCAATGTTGTTCTCATGGACTTTATGTGTTCTTCTGGTCCTGCAGGGTCATTCCTCGCCGGTTTTCCAGGCCAATGGAGTATAGACTCTACCTAGAGCTCGTGAAAAGACATGGGTTCAACTTCCATCATCAGATGAAAGCGGCAAATTTCAGAAAGTGTGCATTTCCCTCTCTCATTGCTGCCTGTACTTCATAACACTATGCTCCGGTCAGTAGTTTGGAATAAGAAACAGAGTCACAGGTGCAGTGTTCGATGTGATTTAGCATAGTTCCTAATAGCCTTAAAAATGGACATTTCAGTTTCAGGTGCTTGTGGTAATAATAAGGTTTACACAAGTATACCACCTTGTTGTGTGATGTCTCTGTAGTGGATTAGTGGTCATATCCGGCTCTCCAACTAAGGGCCCCAATTTTCCTATGATGGAAAGTCTACTTGTCTTGCAGTAATCTTTGTATTTTTTTTTTCTGTTCAATTTGTCAAGGCAGATTTATTGCCGAAATTCTTCTGCAAATTTCTTTATATTCCATTTTGTCCATTCCTTATATTCTTCAGTTCCTAATACTTTTGCGTTGTTATTGCTCACTGTCAAATACGTATAAGTTTAGAGTAAGAGTGTATGTGCTTCCATGTGATCTCTTTCGCTTCATAAGCTTGTTCCTTGCACCATTCTCTATTCATGCACTCTATCCCTCTAGTAGTCTCAACTGCAATGGTAAAAAGAGGTCCTTGCTAAAGCCTCTCTTATGTTTGCAGGATCATGGATTTAATAGACGGGAACCTTAAACTTTCCATGATATTTGGCATCTCTACATGTGAACCAGGGGTTTTTGTTGTGCATTTCGCTCTTTGTATTATATGGCAGTTGGTTGATGTTGTTTTGGATGATGAAGGCCTGCTAGAGTTAACTCCAGAGAAGAAAACTCAATGGCCAATGAGGCCTGAAGATGTGAGCACATTTGACGGAACTTTTGCTGAACTAAGAACTGAGAAGATTGAAAAGTTACAGAAGATGAACACTGTAACAACTATGGAGCTCATTGAGCATCTTCTTCGTGATAAAGTAATTACTCATATCCTGTCATTGGCACGCGAGAACATGTATGGCTTTTCAACTTGAAGTACTCTTTTACTGAGCTGTTTTAGGTCTTTATTTTTGATCATTTGGAAATGATGAATTCATCTTTTTGCCGATTGGTCATTAGTAATTTGTTTTCAAATAAATTAATCAAATAACAAACTAGATCTTCATCTCATAGGCTCATGACCTCATAAACTTTACTCAAGCTTATGGACGAAGCCTTGGTTTATACCTGTTTGTGTGGGTTTTGGGTTTGGGAAGGTACAAGTAATTGCTCAAGATTTTGCTAGTAACATAACCAATGTATCATAGAATATTCTCTGTGTATTTTTCTCTAATGCAAACATTTAAGCTAATGTTCTAGAAGCACTTAGGGTTATGCAAAGGAAAAGGAAAAGTAACTCTGATTACACTAGTAATATTTGATTTGCCTTACTTCTTAATAACCAAGAAAAGTTTTGATAAAAACTGCAGCCATGGGATTGGGACTCAAGCTTTGTGATGGTCTGATGGACTGATGGGTGAATGTAAACATTAAGTGCTGCAGTAGTTTACTAGAAGTTCATGACTGAAACCTAGTAGTCATTTTCTGTTCATATTAATAAATGAAGTGATGGTGAAAGGGTATTCTCACTGAACATGCGACAATGGAATATACATGCAGTTCCTTTTTTTTATGCAAAAATATCGCACTTTTTATTTAATAACATTGTCAACAATCTCAATTGTTTCAGGCAATCTCACTGGGGGGCATTTACTAACCGGTTGCACTTACTTGCAACAAACTCATCTACCTTGCAAAATTCAGCAATATCCTTGGAACCATTTCAGCATTTGATTGTAGGTGATGGCAATGCATATGGAGAAACTAAACATAATATGCGTAAAAGGTTCCACCTAACAGTGGCTTCTAACCCTCTATCTTCACCAAATGGACGATGCCTTGGTGCTAGCTGTTCTTCACTATGGATTCCTATCGATATGTATCTTGAGGATTGTCTCGATGGTTCAATCGCTGCAACAAATTCCATTGAGATTTTAAGTGGTAATTTCATTCATCAATAGAAACAAACTCCTTGGTTATCTTGAATGATGAAGCCATTTCCTTTTCTTTTTTTTTTGTCTGCTGCTAATCTAAATGACTGGAAATTGCAGGTTTGGTCAAGGCTCTTCAAGCAGTCAATAGGTCGACTTGGCATGATGCTTTCTTGGCCCTCTGGGTAGCTTCACTTCGCCTTGTACAAAGAGTGAGTCTTCAATCTTCACTCAGTTATTCAGGTTTGAGACAACCTTATAATGTTTCACATCCTAATCTTTGATCGTTTGAAACAAGCAGGAAAGAGAACCAATTGAAGGTCCTGTACCTCACCTAGACACACGGCTGTGCATGTTGTTGTCTATCACAACACTTGCGATTGCTGACATAATTATGGAAGCAGATTCACTTTGCAATGAAACAGTACTCAACAGTCATGTGAATGGGAAGAAAGCAATTGGTAATCTACGCAACGAATTGATGCTAAGCTTACAGATACTTGGTGATTATGAAAGCTTGCTTGTTCCTCCTTCATGTGTCATCCCAGCAGCTAATCAGGCTGCTACTAAAGCTGCCATGTCCATTTCGGGAATCAGTATAAACAATGGCTACATGGATAATGTCAATGGGATGAACTATAGTATGTGGCTTCTCTTAAAATATTTTATTTTTGAATTACACATATGATTGACATTCTAGATTGATCTTCTAGTTATGGATGTAAGGTAGTCTTAATATAAATCATGTTTTAATTTTGTCAGCCGGAAATATGCGACATTTGATTGTGGAGTCATGTATCTCAAGGCAGTTGCTGGATACATCAGCTTACCTATTGGCCTGGTTATATCAGTAATTACGCCAACTCTGCATCTCATACACTCCCTAGCCAACTTGCTGGGTGGTCATCTTTCATGAATGGTGCACCACTGACTCAACCACTGGTTAATATGTTGGTATCAACTCCTGCTTCCAGGTGTGTACAACCCGCGCACGGGAAAATGGATATCTTTGCATAATTTGCCAAGCTTTGGAATCGCCATTTACTAGAAACTCATGATTCCTAAATAGTGAAAATTGTTTGACAATTCCAACCCGCCTTCGTTGTTTTGGTTGCTTCAGCTGTGCTGTGTGCTACCCAGTAGTGGCCTTCTTCTTTTAATATAATCAGCAGCTCTCTTCCCTGATTCGTTTCAAAAAAAAAAATGTTGAAAGCATAATAAGCATAAGTCTTGCCTTATGGCAATGTAATTGGTTTTTTTTCCCCTCTCCTTTAATAGAAAGGCATGCAGCTCTCCTGCATTGTTTGAAAAAAAGGAAAAAAAAAGCATGTAAATGTTATGTTTGTTTTCTCCAAAAAGAAACAAAAAATCAAAATAAGAACTTGCACTGTACAATGGTGTACACTAAAAAAATCACACTAGGGCTGAGCTATTAATATCCATATATCTCAATATTATCGTATTTGTTAATTCTCATACATCGTTATGGTAATAAACACTGAATGAAGCTCATAAACTTGATGGAAGCTTGGCAGAGGTCGACAAGTTATTTGAAGTTGCAGTTGATGGGTCAGATGAGGACAGCATTTCTGCTGCCACTGTTTTATGTGGAGCCACCCTTTTACGAGGTTGGAATTTTCAGGTTAGTAGGCTGCAATTTTCAGGTCCATAGTATGACTAATATTGACTCTATCACTGATTAATTTCAAAAATTACTATGTACATGGTAGCATGCATTGCCTCCTTTTGTTTTATTTGAGAACCAATGTAACATCTCGCTGTCTTGAGGTAATTCATATTCAAATGCTGTGGTTTCCTGCCTTGTAGGAGCATACAGTTCGGTTAGTTGTTAAACTGCTCTCACCATCTGATCCAATCGATTATTCTGGAAGAGAGAGCCAATTGATAAAGCTTGGTCCAATGCTCAATGTTATTCTTTCAGGAATATCGGCCGTGGACTATGCTCCAATCTTCTCATTCCATGGCCTGGTATGGTTAACATAGCCACCTACATTGACTTCCACTCAGAAGTCCATATTGTCTTTGGATTCTGAACTTTTTCCTCTCCGTATCACCAGATTCCAGAGCTGGCTGCTGCTCTTATGGCAATCTGTGAAGTATTTGGGTGTCTTTCTCCAAGTGTTTCCTGGACACTGAGAACTGGAGAGGAAATATCTGCTCACACAGTCTTCTCGAATGCATTCATTCTTCTGTTGAGACTCTGGAAGTTTAACCATCCACCACTTGAGTATTGCATAATGGGAGATGGTGCTCCAGTTGGTTCGCAGCTAACTCCTGAGTATCTTCTGCTGTTGCGGAATTCCCAGGTTCTATCTTCCAGCAGTTTGACAAAACAACGAAACGGACAAAGGCAATCACAAGTATCAACTTCACACCTATCATCTGGGAATCCTATTTTTATGGACTCGTTTCCAAAGTTGAAGTTATGGTACCGGCAACACCAAGCTTGTCTGGCCTCAACTCTCTCTGGACTTGGTCATGGGACACCTGTACGCAACAATGTGGACAGCCTTCTTAATCAGATGTTCAGAAAGGCTAATAAAGGAGGCACATCTATAGGTTCTTTATCTGCAAGTAGCAGCATAAGTAATTCTTCCGGTCCTGGTGTGGACGATTCACATCTTTGGCCTCGGTTGCCAGCTTGGGAGATACTGGAGGCTGTTCCATTTGTGGTTGATGCTGCTCTTACTGCTTGTTCCCATGGTAGACTGTTTCCACGTGAACTGGCCACAGGTCGGTTGTGTTCAGTTTAATGCAATTTCAGAAAAAGGGCGTACCCAGTGCAGAGAGCTCCCGCTCTGTGCGGGGTCTGGGGAAGGGTGTAACTTCTAACTAGTGCAACTTTTATTTGAGAATCAAGAGTAACAAGAACTGACTGTAGCTTCTAACTTTATGTTAGAACATGCTCATTCAGGGTCAGGTTTTTAACCGAGTCTCATTTTTCAGGCCTGAAGGATCTGGCTGATTTCCTGCCTGCATCTCTTGCTACAATAGTAAGCTACTTTTCCGCTGAGGTAACGCGGGGTGTCTGGAAGCCTGCATCCATGAACGGATCAGATTGGCCTAGCCCCTCTGTAAACCTATCCATGGTTGATGAGCACATCAAGAAAATCGTAGCTGCTACCGGTGTTGATGTTCCAAGGCTAGTTACAGGTGCTGGTTCCTGTTCATTTGCTTCCATTGCTACAGCCAACGTGCCAATTTTCATGCAGAGTACTAATCCAGGTCTCATGTATTGCAGGAGGAAGTTCTTCAAGTACACTTCCGTTGCCATTGGCTGCTTTCGTGAGCCTCACAATCACATACAAGCTTGACAAGGCATCAGAGCGTTTCCTCAACCTTGCTGGTCCAGCTCTAGAGAACCTCGCTGCAAGCTGCCCTTGGCCAAGTATGGCAATAGTTGCAGCACTGTGGACCCAGAAGGTGAAGCGATGGACCGATTTCCTAATATTTTCAGCTTCGCGCACGGTGTTCCACCACAACAACGAGGCAGTCGTCCAGCTCCTCCGAAGCTGCTTCGCCGCTACCCTTGGCATGTCTTGGACATCAGTATGCAGCTGTGGAGGCGTCGCCAGCCTTCTGGGCCATGGGTACTGCCCTGGTGGTTTCTCACCAGTTGCACCAGGAATACTCTACCTCCGGATATTCCGGTGCATCAAGGACTGCTCCATACTCGCCGAGGACATACTCTCCCTTCTGATGCTTTCAGTGAAGGATATCGCGGAAACAACTGTGCCCAGACATCGGTCAGACAAACTAAAGAAGACCAAGTACGGGATGAGGCATGGCCAGGTATCTCTTTCTGCTGCAATGACGCA
Organism: Miscanthus floridulus; assembly: GCF_019320115.1. Taxonomy (NCBI): domain Eukaryota; kingdom Viridiplantae; phylum Streptophyta; class Magnoliopsida; order Poales; family Poaceae; genus Miscanthus; species Miscanthus floridulus. The sequence continues at coordinate 26,190,941 of NC_089583.1, read as the reverse complement.
GGTGAAGGTGGCGGCATCGCTGGGAGCGACACTCGTTTGGCTATCAGGCGGCACGGCTCTCGTCCAGTCCCTGATCCAGGAGATGCTGCCGTCTTGGTTCCTGGCCGTGCAGAACCTGGACCAGGGCGGGGCCAGTGGAGGCATGGTGTACAAGCTGGGCGGGCATGCGCTGGCCTACCTCGCGGTGTACTCGGGGATGTTCGCCTGGGGCATCGACCCAACGCCCGTGTCCCGGCGCCGCGAGAGGGTCATGCAGTCGCACCTGGGGTTCCTGGCTAGCGCTCTGGACGGCAAGATCTCCCTGGGCTGCGACCTCTCCCTGTGGCGCGCCTACGTCTCTGGGTTCCTGGGGCTGGTGGTGGAGTGCACCCCGTGCTGGGTGCAGGAGGTGGACCTGAGGGTGCTCAAGCGCCTGAGCAGTGGCCTCCGGCACTGGGGCAAGGATGAGCTTGCGGTGGCACTCCTTCGCCGCGCCGGGCCCGAGGCTATGGGCACGGCCACCGAGATGATCCTGGGCAGGGAGTGGTGATACTGATACCGGTCTGCCGCGCTGGGCCTGAGGCTATATGCCTATATGCACGGCCGCCAAGATGATCTGGGTAGGGAGTGGTGACGCCGATGTGCGCGCGCGGCGTACCTAGTTCGTCAGTGATGATGCTGTCTGTACATAATCTGATAATCTTACCATGTGGATGCTCCACGGTGTATATTGGATTGATTTTATCTGTATAAAACTGTTAAGACGTTTTGATCTCTCTAATACTAGCCTCTGCTAACCTTCATCTATCCGTTTTTGAGCTAATCACCTTGTTAACTAAAACCGTTTGAAAAAAAGGTAATGCTAGCGGCCTAGCACCCGAAGGTAATTAGGATCCCTTTGGCGTAGGTCTTCTGGCAGCTTCGCAAGTTGCATGGAGCTGTTTTGTTTTGTTTTTTTAGAAAAAAATGGAGGGGCCGGGGCCTCTATAAGTCCCTGTTCATTTCGTTGAAAAGTCAAGCATAAAAGTTTGTGAGAGAAAAATGCTGTACCATGGCTGATAAGTTCAAATGAACAGGGCCTAGAGAATGGGCCAGTCTAGTGCCCAGACAGGGCTAGCGTTTGGACGTCCGCACATGCTGCGCCTGCTTCATGAGGGGGCTCACGTCGCTATGTCCTGTGCCCACACCGTGGCCCGCGCGCTTCGTGTCTCATGACGCTCCGTGTCCCACACCCGCACCGTGGTGCCCCACTCCACACCCACGCGCATGCAGGCGGCCCCAATAGCTACAACAGATGGGTCCCAATACAACATGTGCAACACCAGATCTACTTTTGCAATATCTAGATGAAACACTTACAACATATGTCCAAAACAATTGAAACACTTGCAACATATGTCTGAAACACCAGAAAAACACGAGTATAGCCATTGCAAAACATATGTAACATCCAGATGAAACACTGGTAACATATGTGTGAAACATATGTAACATCCAGATGAAACACTTGCAACATATGCGTGAAACATATGCAACACCCAGATAAAACACGCTGAGACTATGAGACGTAGTACCAGGCCCCAGAGGTCACTACGTTGTCTTAGGAGGGTGTGAGTCATACGTCCATACCTCCCTACACTACTAACAACCTAGCAGTAGTGGCACCGCCCTAGCTAGTCAGCATCCGTCCCTCGCATAACCAGGGACGAGTAGTGTGTATGTAGGGTCCTATGATCCGGTTCTCTCAACATACCAGTCCTTAAGGAGACCAGACATGATATCTTCTCGATGGGGATAACCAACACCTCGTGCCTCGATAGCACCTCCATCCCGGGGACTTGCGCCACGGAGAGTCGCCACCCTGGGATATACTCCTCTCACATGTATCTGCCACAGGTACCTCACATAGGGAAGCCTAGGTCGCACCCCCTCGGCAAGACTCATCCAAAGAATCGTCGTAGAATCCTGTTCGGTTGACTCAACCCTCACCACACACCCAAGACACATGCCAAAATCTGCCCAAGCTGTTATCACATTACTAACATATTATCGGCACCAAGTGCCTTAGCCACTCACAAATAATCCTCCACCAAGCATCACATCACAGATATAATGTGTAGTAGAAGCAAGTAGTAAGTAGTATGCGAGCGTATATCCTAACAACTTGATGGGAACCAAAAAGATTGCAAGCAAGAGGGGCAAAGAAGTGTTTCGATCTCTCTCAATCCACACGTCATTGTAATCGACGGGAACCGAAGACAGGAGGGAACAAGAGGAGAAAAGAGAGGGCGGTGGTCTGCTTCTTCCAATCCACACGCCATGGCAGAAGATGGGCATCGGAAAGGAGCGACACACAAGAGAACACAAATGCCCAAATCCACTCGTAGGGTACCTTGACCCACGTGCACTAAATGGCACCAAGACACTCCTAGGGTCTTAGCGGTGTGGTTATCACCGTGAGAACCTAGAGAGCGCTAAGGTCTAAAATAGGTACAAGCATACAAGGGGTTTGAGCACAAAAGAGCCAAAAGAGAGGGGAAATGGATTCGCCTTCCTTTGATTCACTCGCCATAGCTGTCGATGAGAATTAAATGAATGGAATCAAGAGAGCAACAAGAACACCAAATAGGCACAAACAAGCAAAAAGGGACTTTGGTTCCATGGTACTTCAATCCCCATGTCATGACAATAAACATTAATCGAAGAAGTTGGAACAAGAGAGCTCAATCCACATCTTACTGGATCGACGAGGATTGAAAAGAGAGAACAAGAGAAGACAGAAGAACGGTCTCCGCATTCTCTTGACCAACACGCCATGGGAACAGGCGAGGGTTGAAAGAAATGAGACAAATCCCACGATCTCTTGATCTGCACCAACTCATAGGGCACCACGACCTATGTGCAACTAGATTGGCACTTTGCTATCCCTTGGGTCCATAGCGGTGTGGTTGTCACCGTGAGAATCAAAGAAATGCTACGGTCAGGGTGGCACCAGCATACGAGATGGTTAGGAAGAACAAAAGATCAAAAGGGAACAAAAGAGCAAAAGAGGTAGAGCTCGATGGTCATGGCGAGGCAACTCGATGCTATGAGCTTCACCTACACGAGTTGACTTTGTCGTTCCACGATTGTCGTCCCCTAATTTACCTCCCACTAGATGACGTCACGGAGGGCTCGAAATGTGTGGGTAAGAACCGCGTCATCATCGACATCAAGTCCATAATGGCCACGTCCTAGGGCCGAATAGGGTCGCTACAATCATCGTACGATGGAGACAACTAAAGCACGAGGGACGAGTTACACTCAGCATCGCAGCCATGGTGGGACAAACCCATGACCGAAATGTTCGAACGAATTACAATCCCTCGACTGGCTCAAAGGCTCGGTCCACAGGCAAAACACAAGAACTAAACCAACAACATGACATGGAGTAGCACATAACCATAGCACATGAATAGACCGGTACGAAAGCACGGCATAGGCATTCATAGATATAGATAGATGATCATGTATCAAGTGTATGGAAGAGCAAAGAAATGAAAAACAAGGGCTTTACTGACGTCGAGGATGGCGCCAGCAAGGGTTCAAAGGTTCGACCTTGGAGGCAAAGGGTTGTAGCGGCGCGTTCTGGTGGACTATGGCTAGCTATGGCTTGCTGCTGGCTGGCCACGGCCGGCTACGTCTTGGCCAGAGGCTGGCTGCTGCTGCTGGACGTGGCTCCGGTGGTGGCCAGAGTCGACGAAAGGATGCTGCAGGGCCGGTGGCTTCTCTACGGCAGTGAAAGATGACAACACGAAGGCCGGGCTCAGCAAGAATAGCGACGGAAAGGTGAAGAAGGGAGGAGCTTGGCTGCTGGTGGCTCACCGGCGACAGCGGACGAGCTCCGGTGAGGTCGGCAGCGACGTCCAGTTTTGATAGATGGTGAATAGGGTGGTCTGCTCCCCTGCGATGGTGAAGACAGTGGCACACTGCCAGTTTTAGGCATGGACACTGCCAAGATCAACAACAAGAGGGAAAAAGGCTGAGCTTTGGGTGTTGGGGCTCACCAACAATGGAGGAGGGGCTGGACACCTAGGTTGGTGCCGGTGCAGAGCTCGGAGGAGCATTGGCGTCGGCATGCTGGGCACCATGGAGGCATGGAGTGGTGGAGGGCGTGGCTGGTCACGGTCATGGAGTGTCTGCAGCCTAGTGGTGGCGCTGCTCCTGGTCACGGCTGTGCCCCACTGCTCAGTGATGAAGAAGAGGCACGATGGAGAGGAGGTACGATGCTAGTGAGAAGGAGCTCCGACGGCCTAGCGTCGTGGCTCGGCACAGGGACAGGGCTTGACATGAACGTGACTTGACAAAGAGGAAGCTGAGGACGCGGTGGTGTGCTACAGACGAGGAGCTGGTGGCGAGAAACCATGTCCACCGGGGCTCAGGTATGGGCTTGGCGTGATGGCGAGGCGTGGCCTTGGACATGATGTGGAGAAGGGAGGTGGTGCGGCTCTAGTGTGAGTCGGCAAGGAGGAGGAAGCCGGTGGCACGATGGACGCGGTGAAGTAGAGGCGGGCAATGTGGTCACGACGAGCATGGCAAGAGTAGCTAGCTGTCACGGTGGTAGCATGGCTCGGCTACGACCACCAGTGGCGTTGCGAGCAGGAAGGAGAGGAGAGGAAGGAACAACGGCGGCTCATGGAGGAAGGGGAGAAGAGTGCAGTAGCAGGGGTATTTGTAGGCACGACCGGCTAGGGTTCGAGGGGGAGTCGATAATCTCCGGCGTCCGTGCCATGGATGGGACACGCGGTGACTGATCCTGATCGTGGGGTACGGACATCGAGGCATCGGGGTGAGCGGGGCGTGAGCCCATGGCAATGGCTAGGAGGCCAAGTGCCTATGCGCCCGCTCTAGGGTTTTCACCCTAGGTGCGTGGATAGGCCCGCGGGGGCTGACGGTGCGGGCTTGCGGGGGCTGATGGGTCATGGGCTGGGCTGAGCGAGGCACTGCGCCGCTAGGCCAAGCGTGGGAGGAGGGGAGCTGGGCCGGTTGTGTGAGGTGGGCCACGTGGTGAAGGGAGGAAGGGGCCTAGCTGGTGGCACCGGCTGAGCCAAGGGGGAGAAGGGGAGCTAGGCCTGGTGCGGGTGAAGGGGAAGGGGGAGAGGAAGTGGGCTGGTTTGAAAAAAGAAAAAGGAAATGGATTTTTTTTCTTTTATGAGTTATGAATTTGTGAGAGATTCAAAAGAGATTGGAGGTGAATTTGAAAGGGATTCGAGAGGATTTGCTACGGATTTGTGCACTACAAACTCCAAACAAAACTCACAACCCGAAACCAACTCAAGAGCAAGGCACACACCTACAATCAAATCTATATGAGTGCAACAATTTATTTAGTAAGCTCTCCTTAGTTTGACTCATGTTTGACCTAGAGACTACATGCTTCACATATTGTAGGAAAATTTTTAAAAAGCTCGCATTTTTTGTTGCTTGAAAACTCGCGTTGTTACAAAAAGCGAAGGCAGGGAGGAGTCACCCGCGCTGGGATGCTCACCCGCACCAGAGAGGAAGGGAGGGAGGAGCGCTGGAGGCATGCGAGAGAGATAGCGGTCGCTGATATTTTCAAGGTGCGAACCTATGGGTCGAGTAGGCGGCGCAGGGCAGATTGGGGTCCGGACAGACGGACACCCTATAAGTATCACTATTGATAGAGAATATATTAGAAAAAAACAAAATAGATTAAAGTGTTAACAAGTTAGTACTCATCAAGAAACAAATAAAAAAACAAGCTAACCCCGCAGATTACACAAGATTTTGTATCCATTGATCAGAAGGTAGTGCAAGACTTTACTTCACCCTCTGTGATAGCAAAATGATTTCTTTAAAGAGAAGACTTCTGGAGCTTGTTAAACCGGGCTGAATCCATTTGAAAATTTGATCTTCCTTATTGTCCATATCTGTTTTGTGCCAAATTGGTAAAATAAAACAACTTTATCTGAGGACCTCCTTGAAACGTGCTATCACAAGGGGTGGATAGGAGATGTAGCTCAAAATAATAGCTTCTTTTTATCCTCCACTCGCTCTGATAGGTCCTGCATGGGATTTTGTGAGTATGTTCTAAGCAGATTAACATGTAGAGTCTTGCCAACGATTCACCAAAATAGATTCAACTACCGATACAGTTGCTCATGGAGCTAAAGAAAAAAAGACTTCACTGTTAAAGTGAAGCTATGCCAAATTAATGATGTCTTAATCAACTTCTACTTGCAAGTTAGGATAAATTAGTGATACAGAGAAAAGATCACGATGTTATTCATTATTCTAATAAGTTCTACCATACTTTGGAAGTAGATATAACCAAGGACATTTCTCAGTCGAAGAAATTATTTGATCTGAGACCAAGGAGTATGCTCTTGGCACCGTTCATCTTATATCTTTCATTGTCGACGATGGTGGTGTCACTATCGCCCCACCGCACTCTTTGCGTCCTTTTCTAGCTAACAATAACTCCTTCACCATTTATTTGTTTACTTGTTTGAACTACGCTTTGAAAGTCAAAGCAAGAAATGTGGTTGGAACACACATGCTCCTCATTGAGACTAAGTGATTTTGGTGGTTGGAACACTTATACTCCTCATTGGGACTAAGTGATTTTAGTGATTGAGTGACAACATGACAATTGGGACTAACATGGTTTGCTAGTATACAAGGTTTTAGTGCTATGAATGCAAGGATGGATTGGACAAGGCTACAATGAAGACCAAGTGATCAACATCTCAAGCAAAGGTTTAGAAGCTATGTTGAAGACCCTAGAAGACAAGCAATAAGTCTAAGTCATCAAGTGAAAGAAGCCTAGACAAAAAAAAAGATGTGGCAAAATGGAGCTCAGCGGGCACCAAAGTGCACCATCGGATGTCTCTCGTGATAGGCACCGAAGCTTAGCTTGGCATTGCACACAATCGTATCAGTCTGAACATCGCCAAGGTCACCAGATCTTAGGTGGCCCCACAATCAATAGGGAAAAGGAGAAGAAGTCACCTTTACTTCTGGTGGTCACTGAAGACCACACCAATGGAGTTTAGATCTAGAGACAACAAAGAAGACAGAGGGCAACAGAACCTTTCAGTGCTAGGCACTAGAGAATAAAGGTGCTACATAGAGTCTACATAGAAGGTTTTTAGCCTCATTGGAAAACTCTAGTAATCACCAGAGATCCTCCACTAAAGCTTAGGATATTTCTCTGGTATTTCTTATGTCCAAGTAGAATATTCTACAAGCACATAAAATACTGTTGTAGTACTTTACCAAGGAGTATTCCATGGTATCATTATTTATTTAATCCATAGAGAAAAAGTAGTGGCCAGGAATAATAATAAATTAGATATTTTAGTTATACCACAACTTAGATATCAAAGTATAGTGGGGGTAATCGATAAATATATAGGGAAATGATGACATCAAAGACAGAGATAACTCAACAAAGATACATATAAGGTATAGTTAGGTGGGAGGACAACAAGTGAGGAAAGATTTCCTAAGATCTATCTCTACTTCTATGGTTCTACTTATCAAGACAAATTATAGCAAGCAAGATACAATTCTCACACAATTGCACATAGGGATGGCTAGATAACCAATGGCAACAGATTAACAGTGCCATTGCTACCAATAGGGCTAGTTCTACTTTTTAATAACTTGCCTGATCCACGTGGTGGAATATAGAGATTAGATAGGGCTATCCCACCTACTGACTACCACAAACAATCCATGGGGCAAGCAACAACCACATGCAAAGTATAGTTTAGACACTATGTCTACATTGTATATATCTCACTACTCTAACTGTGCACACACAGATCTACTAGAGCATCGGTTTAAGGGCAGTGATTGGGAGCAAGAGTGTGATTGTGAGTGCATCTATCCCTTTATTGGGTTTTGGTTGATTGAATGACAAATACAATTAAAGATCCAACATATTTGCTAAGTGTTGAATAGGAAATTGGTTATCTCACATGTACTTGATTAAATTGTATAAACCCAAAATGATGTGTTGTTGTATAAACAATCTAGTTTAAACACAAGACAACAATGCAAATATAATTCATGCAAGGCCTATTTATTGTGGGATTTCTATGATTTATGTGAAAGCAGGCACGTTGAGAATTAATTAATGAGACATGAGGGATTGCATATGGAATAGTCACATATTTGAAGCTTGCTACATTAAAATAAAAAGACAACTATATGAATGAATGGATGATTCAACATAAGATGTGACTTGACGGCTTGTGATGGTGAAGATAGCAAGGAAAGGCTTTGAAGATAGCAAGGAAAGGCTTCGAGGTACTAAGCAAGGGTGAAGGGCAAGCGATGGCTTGACGACCGAAGAACCTAGCTAAGGTGAAGAAGAAAGTACTTGCATTTAGTTGAGGTACCAATCAAGCTATGATGGTCATATTGAGGTGCAGGATCAAATCTATATTGGATAAATTATTGGAAGTGACTTGATACATTTGAAGTTAATTCACATCTATTGAATGGAATCAAGTCACATACTCTAGATGGCTATGCTCAAGAAGAAAATCAAAGTTGACATGTTGGCACCCTCACTTGATGAAGATTGAGAGCTATGGCATTTGGTTTTGAAGGAAATCAACTCAAGTGGTTCAAACTCGTCTTTCATTTGATCTTAAGTTAATAGGTATGCCATACTGTTAAGAGGGATGCATCATGTTGGTAGATGATTATTCATAAGTGCTCAAGCCAACCTATATGAGGTTTGAGTGAGAGAGAGACACAAGAGCTAACTCACCTTGCTATGGCCAAGCATGGTCACAGCAACATCTTCTGGTTCTCGATTTTTGGGAGTCTGAAGTTCCGGCAAGAGGGATTCTAGGAGTTGAAAGTTCTAGCAAGCATCGGGAGTTTCAACGCCTCGCACGCTTTTAACTCTCTAACGTTTGGTGCAGTGCAAGTCATACTAGATGTCCAGGGCCCAAGTGCTAGAAAATGGCTAGTTTTTCAAAAGGGCTATAAATACCCCCAAGCCTCCACCTTTGGAGGCTACTGATTTTGCTGATACATTTTTGAGACTTGAGAACACTCTCCAACCCTCTCTTAGTGAGTGTGTGATCCAATTTGCAAAATCAAATTTGTGGGTTGAGTGAGATTCAAAATTGAGGGCAAGCCACCTCTTGAGCACTTGTGCATATTGTCTATTTCATGATTTGCATTTGTTACTATTGGACTCTTTGGTCCTAGACGGCTAGGTGTCACTAGAGAGCACCCGAGAGATTGTGGTGTGCCTCAAAAAGTTTGTAACGGTCGATTCCACTACCGCAAGGGAAGGGATCAACTAGTGGAAGGAGGAAAAGGAGTTGGAAAAGACTCTGTCTAGAGTTAACCTTCGTGGGTCCTCTAGAGCTTGACCTTTGCTGGATCGCTCGTAGCCTCCTCAATGAAGAGTTGGACTCGACGGAGTCCAAACTTTGGTAAAACAAATACCGTGTCTCATTTCCTTCTCTTTTGATATTTGTGATCCACTTGTGGTACTCGAGCTAGTATGCAGGTTCTCTTTGTATCATACTGTCTCTAGTAGGTACCTGCCGCTTGAATTGAAGATTGAATTCAGATGGAGCAAATTTGGGGCTGTTCTGCAGAAACCATGAATACAGGACACGTCCGGTATTGCCCCTGTGCTGAACTTATATATTCTTTGCTCTATCTCTTGTGTTGCAGGCTTGTAGCTTCTAAATTAATTCTACATTGTTTACATTCTCCATGGTTTACTGTTGAGGGGTTTAATTCTCTGATTTGAAGCTTTCAAGTAATTGGAAGCTCCCTCACTAATCGCTTCCGCATTTTAAGGTGTTAATTTTTAGAAATGCCTATTCACCCCCTAGGTGACACCCTTGGTCCTTAACAAGCATACAACTATGACTATGCTAACAACCACTACAACACAACCAAAGGTATGTTGCCCAAAGTTAACACTAAGCAAAGTAGAGAAGATAAATATATTAAATATGATAAAGTCTTACTCAAAAGGGTAAGGATACAAGAGCTATACCAGACTCCCCAGAAGACTCGTGTAGGAATCCCAATACTAGCTCACTACTCACTCTAACTCCCATACTAGACTATCCTACTTGATACAAAGGTAGTAATAGAGCTCTCTACTTCTTGGAGTGGTGTTCATATCTTGGAAGTGAGAGGGGAACCCCCTATTTATAGTGGTCGATGTGGGCCCATGAATCCATGTGCTTTCCACCTCATCCCTTAAGATGGAGGGTGGTGATCCACCACACTTGTGCTTCTTTACATGTTGACCAGAGGAAGGCGGTGGAGAAACCTGAGCACCATCGAAGGAATTGGGGGTTCGGCCAACCCCCTATGATAGGTGGGCTTCCCTCCCATGGTGTGGGGGGCTTAGTTCTTCCTCCTTGCATGGGTATGTGTTGGTGGGGCCACTTGGACATCTTCCTGATGTGAGTTGTAGGCCATCTATTGGTATATTTAAGACGCACATAGATAAATCTGTAAGAGCACGGATACCGCTATAGCTTTCACCTGGAATTATTCCAAGTATCGTACCCATATGGAAACATGTGAGATTAACTACAATATAACTTAACCAGGGGTAGCAACAAGGCTAAGGATAAACATGAGTGTAGAGAGGATTACTAAGGTTTTCTAGTTCTAACTTGGGTAAGTTATGCCTTCTACTATTTAACTGGGGACATTACTAAGGAAAGACACCAGCAGAGGATGCTTTCCATAGTAATCAGGTCCTACTTGGCCTACAGACGAGATGGCTCTGATCCTGATTAGGAGGATATAAATTAGGGTTTCAGGATGGCTTCATGGAGGGGGTAGGGGCTGCTATATATAGGGGTAGCCATCAATTTTGAGCCCTCGGATCAAACCAACTTAAAGCAATGATGTAGATTGGACCTCAATGGCAGTGAAAGAACCGACGTCAAAGCGGAGCATGATAGGTGGGACCAGGAGGTCGGCCGGCTGGCAGCCACTATGGCTTAGTCACGGCGGGTTGCCTTCTGCTGCCTTCTAGAATCTTCTTGAGTTGTTTTTGTCGTGGATAAACATTATTAAATATAACGATTAGATCCTTCTTGACGGTTTTCTAATTAAAACCTCCTACAAACACAGATTCACCAAAACTTGTGGAATTTATTAGTTTAAACCCCTAGACCTATGTATGGTGATGGAATTAAGTATATATGTAGGTTATGTTCACTATTTATGATTATGTTAATGACCATCAACAAGCTCCCCCAAGCTTAACCTTTGCTCGTTCCTGAGCAAAGCTAAACTCAGCAATGGATCAGGAGTTGCTACAATCTTTTCACGCCTCAAAAGTACACTGACGTTCAATCAAGAATTTTCTTCTGAATTAGAATAAACCGATCTGACTTTCAAACTTACCCATATTACCTTCAACCTTGGGGCTTCTTAGCCTTCACTTGGGTCTTGACCAATTGAAAGACAGAATGATCAAGTCAAGCACTATGTCTCAAGTTCTTTGTTCCACCATTGTTCTAGTGTTTTTATAAATTTTCAAAATAAAAGTCAGAGATTCCATTGTATGACACTCTCAAGTCTCTCAATATATGTGGTATTTGTGGATCCTCACCAAGGCATAACTTATTGTGCCTTTTCTCTTCCTACCACTAAGGCTTATGTGGAGTTCTTGGGTAGGGAGAAAGCTAGAACATACTAGCAATGCATATATTGTAAAGTCAAACAACGGATCCTATAGATATGAGTCATACAATCAAATCAAGATGTGCATGTGTGTGGATATATGTGTGGTGGATATATGGTGGAATCCTAATTCTACTATGGTCCTTGAAAACTTATCTCTCTTTTGAAACCTAGAAACATTTGCTAGAGAACAGGAGCTATCTTATTCATCTCTTTTCTTTTTTAGACGGGCATCTAAGTAGCCATTGTTTTTAGTATCTTGGACACTTTTGTGTCCATTTTTTTCAACTCTTCTTTTTATGAATAACTTTTGCATTGCCCCATATCTCTTTTCTACACCAAAACTTCGAGAGAGATATCAACAAGAATATGGAGCATTTATTTGGAGTGGAAGGCCTATCAAGCATGTTTTTGTGTTCACCCCTAGTATAGGATAGAACATTTTGGGTGGATCTAAATGGAAGGCATGTTTTTGTGCCTACCCCAGTGTAAGAGTAGTGCAAATTTAGGTGGTGTGTACATGATCTTGATTTTAAGAGCATGAGAAACCTCTCATAAGGATCAACAAAGCTTGACAAAACTCAATGCAATGCAAGCATCATGATAGTGGAAGTTTTCCTAGCCTAAATAACATGTATGGCTCTGGTAGGAATTCAAGCTTTGATATACAGGAACTCACCATGTAGCATTTTTATTTTTTTTCAAAAAAAATCTCTAGAATTTTTGTGTCACTTGGAACAAGATAAACAGCAACTCAGATCTTCTCATATCATATCTGTCAATTACCTAGACTTAGATCAAACATATGCTACCCATGAGTTTCAAGTTCAGAGTAAATCCTTATATCAAAACAATCTTATCCAAAACTCGGGAGAATTCAAGTCTGAAAACTAGGTACTTGAAAGGAATTACAATAGAGCAACTATTCATCATTTCCATTTAAGAGATTATTTAGAGTCCTTTTTATTTAGTTCTTAAAAACAAATTAAAGCAAACTAGACACACCCCCTTTTTATTTTGTTTTTATTTTTTTAGATCACACATTATTACTAACTATAACTATTTATTTTGTTTTTAGTTTTCTAGAATTTTAGCATATATATATAAACAAACTTAAAAATAATAATACAAAGGAAAGAAATACTTACCTGGATAAATGGGGGTGCTGCTCTCCCAAGGTAGCTCTTTTGGTGAGGGCTTGGTGTTTTAAGTCCTTTGAACCGGACTTCTCCTTGTGAAGTTCATTTATCAAGTACCTTGGTTTACTCTGAAAACGAGGATTCTTGTGGTGGCACCTCTAATGGTGATGCCACCTTCTTCCGCCAAACGTGTCTTGGTTTTGAGTTTTGACTTTGGTTTGATAGATTCAAAACTTTCACTTGTAGAAATTTGGGGAATCAACTGACTCTCCCATACTTTGCTTGAAGTGTGTCCTGCTTATAAAGACAAGGTAAAGATCAAGTGCATGGGCTCTGTCGGTGGAAAAACACCAACAGAACTAGAACTTTATTTATTCTTCTCTAACCTTAAGCACATTGAACAAGATGAAGTTGATGTTACATGCTTTGTTCAATTATAACATGGGTGGTAAGATCAGAAGCTTAAGCATGAATGTAGCATTTAAGTACATTTGACTAAAAGGGTTGAATTGCTTAACCCATGAAATGATTGACTATCTCTACATAATGTATCAATCTTTACATGATTATGACTATCATCTTCTAGAAATAAGATGCGCATTTTCTTAGCTCATTTGGTTAAGACTATGAGATAAACAAAGTGGTGCTCTGAACAAATTTAAAGAACTAAGCATGTTGAGTTAGTCAGGTTTGATGAAGGAAGTGTAACTCAAACATGTTTGTTTCTTATTTATATGCATTCTAGAATCAAGGAAAAGCTTTTTAAACAATGACCATTTACCTTAGGATGTTACCTTTATCATTGAAATGTGATGACACCACATGATGAATGGTAGATAACTCGTGATGGTCCTTCCCTTTTGCTTGAAGTTTTTCTTGTTTGCCTAGCCTCGCAGCTTGAGATGCTCACAAGCTTCTTGTCTCCTCAATCGCATCCTTTCTTTCTCATCTTTTTGTCATGCCATCTTTCTGTTCTTCGATCTTGCCATTTTGTTGGACCTTCCGCCTCACTCATTATTGTATGCCTACAACAGATTTGTGGACAACACATACCCGAAGGAATATACAACAATTCAATGTAGAGGTAGTGTTGTCATAAGGCTAAAGGTCATCTTTCAATGCTATAGAAGATTTGGTTTTAACATGTTAATTAGCATAGAACTTTTTATCCCATGTTTTAAATGATGTACCTTTATTGTTCACCAATACTCCAAAGCTTAAACAAGGTCAAGGCAAAGATTTTTTTTAAAGAATACCTCAAACCTTGATTTGTTTCCACAAATGATCTCCTATTGGTGAGGGCTTATGGCTTTAGGTTTATTGAGCAGGACCTCTCCTTGCATTTAGCTTGCCTATGCACCATCAGATCTAGGAGATGAGGACAGTTACTTCTTCTTCTTTTGTTAATATTTTTTTATTTTCATTGATTAATGGTCAATGAGATGCTATTCATTGAAGTTGCAAACTCGAGTTCCTCCATGATGGTCTTTATCTTCTAGTGGCATGGCAGAGAGTTGTTCTTAGCAATATGCCAGCCGTCTTGCTAGTCGAAGGAGGAATCTTCATTGGTTCTTGCGTGAAAGCTTCATCTCCACTGACCTTGGGATGTTATTATGCGATCATGGTTGTTCACTATTGACATTTTTTAGCGTGGCAACTAAGAACAGAGTTTCAAATCTGTGCCCGACAACGACGCCAAAAATGCTTGTTGGTATTTATTAACGTGTAACTTGTTTTAAGTAGCCACCTATTAGAAACTTATATCTCCTAACATTACTTTACTAGGTTGTCATCCCTAGTGATGATGCCAGAGATGCTTGTTAGTACTACTCAGCATTACTACTAGAATAATACTAAGTAGTTCTATATCATTTTATGTGACTAGAAAGAATATAAATATATGATTAAAAAGGATCTGCAAGCATATATATAATATACCATTGTAGCACTTTACCCGAGAGTATTCTAGGTATCGTTATTTATATTTTTACCACAGGGAAGATCTAGCATGGACATGTATTTATAACTCATACTATTGAAGGAAAAATAAACCATAACCAATGTTCTACTCATAACAGGGGTAAGTCATAGGATAAGATATATATATATATATATATATATATATATATATATATATATATATGATAAGTATTGATCAATAATAATGATAAATCACTCAGATTACTCCTTTCTATGGCATTAGCATGGTTAGATAGAATATTAGAGGAATAATTCCTAAGTTATTCTTAATTAAAAGTCAAAGCATACATTGATTAGTGCAATTTTACCTAGTAGTCATTTCTAAGATCATTGTCATATCTACACAGAAGGGATATTACTAAGAAGATTAAGAACAGAGCTTGCTCTTCCTTCGTAGCCAGACCCTACGTGCGCCTATTGTCGGGGACCGAATACTGGGTACCCAAAGAGGAGGAGCTAGTAACCATCAAACATTGATGCTTCCAAGCAGGCAAGAATGTGACTACACCTCTTATCCAACGACCAACGGTTAACTCTGTCTCATTCAACCCCCAAAGGTTGGCTCCGCCTCGCCCGACGTCCGTTCGGGGGCTGGCTCTGCCTCGCCCGATGTCTGAGGGCAGACTCTACCTTGCCCGATATCCAGGGGCTGTCTCCGCCTCGCCCGACGTCTGGGGGCAGACTCTGCCTCGCCCGATGTTTGGGGGCTGCCTCCGCCTCATCCGACGTCCGGGGGTTGGCTCCGCCTCGCCCGACGTCTGAGGGCAGACTCTGCCTCAACCGATGTCCGAGGGCTATCTCTGCCTCGCCTGACGTGTGTTGGCAGACTCCACCTCGCTTGACGTTTGGGGGCTGGCTCTACCTCACCCGATGTTCGAGGGCTGGCTCCGCCTCACCTGACATCGGGGGGAAGACTCTGCCTCACCTGATGTTTGGGGGCTAGCTCTACCTTGCCCGACGTCTAGGGCAGACTC
Organism: Miscanthus floridulus; assembly: GCF_019320115.1. Classification (NCBI taxonomy): domain Eukaryota; kingdom Viridiplantae; phylum Streptophyta; class Magnoliopsida; order Poales; family Poaceae; genus Miscanthus; species Miscanthus floridulus. Next base: position 26,175,172 of record NC_089583.1, on the reverse strand, counting down.
CACCTCGCCTGATGTCCGAGGGCTGGCTCTGTCTTGCCCAACATCTGCGCACTGCTCCTTCATAACTACATGTGCAGATAAGGCAGGGCACTCAAGTCAACCACAATACCAAAGACCATACCCTGCACTCCTACAGGAAAGTACCATCAGGATATGATAAGATGGGCACTTTAAGGCCCTTCTGGGCATGGCAGAGCCCAAATAGTATTGTGGGCACCGACATTTGTTTTACAGTGTTGTGGGCACCGCCATTGGCCCTTGGGCGTGGATCTTGATGGAACATACGACAACCAGTATGGTCCAAGAGGAGACTCACATCCTCTATAGTGATGGATGTGCAATCACTGCGTCGTCCGCTCCCCGTGGGGATGCGGATCAACACCTCGGTCCATCACGCCACCCATCGGGGTGGGATGGGATGTAACCACTAGCTGATCAAGTTAGAGCATGGCATCATCAATGGCAGATGCCCAACATGGAGCTATCCCTGGCACCATCTGCCGTATCAGCACGGCTGGCTCAAAGGAAAAGAAAGACCCAGCACCTTTGAAGGACCTTCTTTGCCTCTGATTTTTCTTCTTCCTCCCATCTATAACCCCTTCTCCCCCTTAGTCTATAAAAGGGAAGGCAGGGCACCCCACTAAAGGGATCGATTCAACCCACCACACATATCATCACACATAGTTGAGCAGCAACCAAGCTCTCATTGCCCTTTCAACCTTTCCATCAGAGACTAGGGACCTATCCCTCTCTCACCTGTTTGTAACCCCTACTATGAACCTTTCAGTGCTAATAACATGAGCAGTAGCCGCAAACTAGACGTAGGGACATTTTGCCCGAACCAGTATAAACCTTATGTCTTTTAGCACACCATCCGGGCCAAAACGCAATAGTACAAATTTACTCGTTGGTGTTTACTCGAAACACCAATAGTTGGCGCACCAGGTAGGGGACCTTTGCGTGTTCTGACATTAACATCAGGCCATGGATGGCTAGCCACGAAATCAACTGGGTCCTAGGCGCACATGTGTGCTTTGGTGACCTATACTTCATCGTCACGGTGGGAGGAGAGTTGGCATTGGCTCACACCACCATCCAACCTCTCCCCTCCATCAGCCTTAACTATGGGAGGCTTGAGTGCCAGCTCAGCATCTCCCTAAGGACCCCAGCTATCCAAGGAGGACCTATGCTGCCTCACCCTCTCTTTGGAACACCCCACATGGAGCGCCCCGATAGTGCTTCCATTCAGTCTCTACAATGCCACGGCGACCGTTAGCCACCTTATGGCATAGCACATGATCCCATCCCCCATGAACAACGAGTTCATGGGGGTGATCAAACACTTCATGGAATCATTCCATGACCTCCTGGCAGAGGAGCCAGGGTCACCCTTTGGCTCTGACTCCAGTAGGGGAAGCCATCACCCCTCTCGTGAATGCTTCTTGACGGGTACCCTCAAGGGGCATGTCAAAAGCATCCACAAGGGGGAGGCTACTCCAACAAATGACCTCGGCGATGAGGCTGAGAGGGAGACAGTGGCCCCACCATGCATGTTGGTGGAGCAGCTAAAGCCCGACACTGAGAGATCGAGGAAGCATGACTCCAGCTCGAGCAGGAATGCACGGAGCTCGACCAGGAGATAGAGCACCATGGAGATCATGGGCATGCATGCACCATGGCCTGCGATGTGAACCAGAGGATCATTGCAAATGATGAAGCCCTCCCTCGCTTCGCCCGAGCAAGCCAGAACATCGCTGCTGTGGCGGCCTTGCTCCATCGCCTTCCAGAGGCCATGACGCCCAATGATCATCAGGCCCATTGTGAGATTCACACACTACCTAAGCATGTGGCAGCATAGTAGGCCGAGCGCTTGTTGTCTTGACAATGTGAGCTCGATGCCAGCCAGTGCATGCTCTCAGAACACCCCGGTAGGGATGTGTCGATCCACCAGGAGCCATAAGGAAGTAAGTAGCACACCACAGTCCTGATGCGTTAGCGTCTCGGCCACAACTATGACGCATGTAACACCCTCGATGCCCGCAGATATGCCTATGATGACCCAATAGAGGGAGCTAGACACGGCTATCACCCTCATCATGGCAGACGTTATGATAGCGGTGAGGATCAGAAGCCCGAGCCTTGTCCTACCGGGGCCTCAGGCCTTCGGCCGACACATCCTCAACACTACCTTCCTGCCTAAGGTAGCAGTCACCAACCAACATCCCAAAGTACTCTAGGGAGACAAACCCCAGACTATGGCTCAAAGATTATCAGCTTGCCTGCCAAGCCGGTGGTGTGGATAATGATGACTTCATTATCCGCAACCTTCCACTGTTCTTGGCCGATTTGGCATGAGCATGGTTGGAATACCTACAGTCCAACATAATCTAGAGTTGGGTAGATCTGATGGAGATCTTTGTGGGGAACTTCTAGGGCACATACAAGCACCCTAGGAACCTATGGGACCCCAAGAACTACTGATAGAAGGCCGGTGAAACCCTCCGTGGGTACATCCAGTGCTTCTCCTAGTAGTGCAATGAGCTTCCTAACGTCCCTAGACACCGATGTTATAGGAGCCTTCCTATCTAGGACCCCCTATGAGTCTCTGGTTCATAAGCTGGGACACAAGGGCCCATGAACCACCAAGGAACTCCTAGACATTCGCCAGTAGCCATGCCTCTAGAGAAGAAGCAGTCGGAGTGATCTTCGATCATCTCGAAGGCAAGGACAAGGTGGGATGAGGACGCCAGGTGAAGGCGCTTCCAATCGTTTTTCCAAAAGGAAGAACAAGAGGCAACGGTGCGAGAGCTTGCTCATGGCCGCCGCTGACCGCAAGGGTGGTTGGAAGCCCATGGAGGGCACTCCAAACCATTTCAAAAAATTACTCAAGGGGCCATGCCCAAACCATGCCTTCTCGATCAAACATTTGTATAAGGATTGTAGCCTCATGAGGCGGTTCTTGTCTAGAGTCTCCAACAAAGGAGAGCACGGGAAGGACCCTGACCCCACCATGGATGACACCGAGGGGAAGGATGGTGGCTTTCCAACACTGGATGGTTGCCTCATGATTTTTGGAGGATCGGCGGCCTATGACTCCAAACATCAGTCAGAAGGTCACGCGACGTGAGGTCTATATGACCAAACCGGCCACACCTACCTTTCTCCGGTGGTTAGAGTCCTGCCATAACTTTCGATTGGACCTGACCACCCTAGAAAGTGTCCCGCATCTAGGGAGATATCCACTCATGGTTGACCCGATCGTTGGCACTGAAGTGGCTCACCAAAATACTGATGGATGGAGGCTGCGGCCTCAACATCATGTATGCCAAGACACTCGACTGAAATGGGCATCAATCCGAACACGCATTCCACCCAACCGTAGCACCTTTCCATGGCATCGTGCCTAGAAAGCAGGCCATGCCACTTGGGCAGATCGATCTGCCCATTACCTTCAGGGATCCATCCAATTATAGGATGGAAACCCTCACCTTCGAGGTGGTTGGGTTCCCTAGAACCTACCACGCCATCCTCTGATGTCCATGCTATGCGAAGTTCATGGCCACCCCTAACTATACCTACCTCAAGCTAAAGATACCAAGGGCCCAGCAGGGTCATCGCTGTCGGCACCTCCTTCTAGCACGCCTATTAGTGTGAGGTTGAGTGCTGCGATCACGCCGTAGCAATCGTCGCCTCCTAAGAGCTCGCTGCCATCAAGAAGGAGGTCACCAAAGAAGCGCCCTGACCCCAAGAAGTCGACCTAGGTCTTTCGAGCCTACAGAGGGTTCTAAATAGGTCCTCATAGATCTCGGTAGTCCTGAGGGCAAGGTGGTGCACATTAGCACCGCGCTTTCATCTAAATATGAAAATGCGCTCGTCGACTTCCTCCACGCCAACAAAGACATCTTTGCGTGGAAAACCTCAGACATGCCAGGCATCCTAAGGGAAGTTGCCGAGCGCACCTTGAAGATCCATTCAAGCTCTAAGCCGGTGAAACAGCGCCTGTGTCGCTTCAACGAGGTGAAATGTAGGACCATCGGCGAAGAGATCACAAAGCTTTTGGTGGCTGGATTCATCAAGGAAGTGCACCACCTAGAGTGGTTGGCCAATCCTGTTCTTGTACAAAAAAGTGGGAAATGGAGGATGTGTGTTGACTATATGGGTCTCAACAAAGCATGCCCAAAGGACCATGTTCCTTTGCCGTGCATAGACTAGATAGTTGATTCTACCTCTGAGGTGCAAAACACTCTACTTCCTTGATGCGTACTCTGGGTACCATCAAATTGTGATGAAAGAGTCCTGACCAGCTTGCGACATCTTTCATCACCCCTTCGGATTGTTCTGCTACATCACAATGCCATTCGGTCTGAAGAACGCTTGGGCTACATGCTAGCACTGTATGCTCAGGTGCTTCGGGGGCCTCATTGGGTGGACCATTGAGGCCTACGTTGATGACATCATGGTCAAAACCAAATAGGTCCGACCATCTCATAGTCAATTCTGAGCAAACCTTTGCAAAACTCCAAGCGAATGGCATCAAACTCAGTCCCGAGAAGTGCGTTTTTGGGGTCCCGAGGGGCATGCTGCTTAGTTTCATCATCTCTGAGCGTGGCATCGAGGCCAACCCAGAGAAGATCTCAGCTATCACAAGGATGGGTCCAATTTAGAATATAAAGGGGGTGCAGTGAGTTAAAGGGTGCCTCACCGCACTCAACCACTTCATCTCACGCCTCGGCGAATGAGGTCTCCCCCTTTATCGACTTCTAAAGAAGGCCGATCACTTTGAATGAACATCCAAGGCCTAGGAAGCACTTGAAATGGTTAAACAACTCCTGATGAAGGCCCCGATCCTAGGTTCCTCCCACCGAGGGAGAACCCCTTCTGCTCTACATCGCTGACCACCACACAAGTAGTCAGCGCCACCCCGGTAGTGGAGCAGGAAGAAGAGGGGCATGCCCTCAAGGTACAGTGCCCTGTATACTTCATCAGCGAGGTCCTATCCGACTCGAAGACCCATTACCCCCAAATACTAGAAGCTTCTCCACTGCTATCCTCATCACCAGGAGGAAGCTACTCCACTACTTAGAGACACATCCAGTGACGGTTGTGACGTCATTCTCCCTTGGTGAGGTTGTCCAAAACTAGGACTGCCACGGGGAGAACAGTGAAATGGGTGCTCGAGCTCATGGGTTAGGGCATTGCGTATGCCTCCTAGGCAGCCATTAAGTCCTAGGTGTTGGCTGACTTTATCAGTGGAATGGATCGAGGTCCAAATGCCACCAGCGGTCATCGATCAAGAGTACTGGACAATATACTTCGACGGATCGCTTATGAAGAAAGGCGCCAATGTAGGGCTAGTCTTCATGTCACCCCTCAGGATACACATGAGGTACATGGTCTGTCTTCATTTCTCTTCCTCCAACAACATAGCCTGAGTACGAGGCATTCATCAATGGCCTATGCGTTGCCATCGAATTAGGCATCCGATGCCTCGACATTCGAGGGGATTCCTAGCTAGTCATCAACCAAGTCAAGGAGTCAAGTTTCCACGATGCCAAGATGGCCACATACTACCAAGAAGTGCGCCGATTGGAGGACAAGTTTGACGGCCTCGAACTCAATCACATCCCAAGGCGTCTCAACGAGGTAGCTAACGTGCTTGTGAAAGCTGCATCCGGCCGAGAGTCGGTGCTAATGGGAGTCTTTGCCAATGGCCAGCACAAGCCCTCAGTTTGCTACAAGGAGTCAGAACAGGGCGATGATGGTCCATCCAATCCTGGCCCAGGGGCTGAACAACTATCAGCTACATTCGGCTCCAAAGTCATGGAGCTCAAAGAAGATCCAGCGACAGAGCCTAACCCTCTGGTTGACTAGAGAACGCTCTACCTCAACTACCTCCTCCATGACACACTACCGATAGATAGGATGGAGGCCCAATGGCTCGCACGTTGTGCCAAGCCCTTGGTCCTTGTGGAGGGCAAACTCTACAAGCAAGGCCACACTGAGATCTTGCAGCGCTGCATCCCCTTCGAACAGGGGAAGCGTTTGCTAAGCGATATCCACGGTGGGGTCTACGGCCACCATGCCGCGCCCTGAACCCTAGTTAGAAACGCATTCCGATAGGGCTTCTACTAGCCTACTGTGGTAGCCAATGCCGAGCAAATTGTATGCACCTACGAAGGGTGCCAAGTACTATGCTTCGGTAGACTCACGTACTGACCCAAGCACTCCTAGATGATCCCCATCACTAGGCCATTCGTAGTCTAGGGACTTGATCTGGTTGGACCTCTCAAAAAGACGCATGGGGGTTACACCCACTTGCTTGTCACCATAGACAAGTTTACAAAGTGGATAGAAGCTTGGCCAATCTCCGTGATCAAATCCGAGCAGGCCGTACTGTTCTTCCTCGGCATCATCCATTGCTTTGGAGTCCTAAACTCCATCATCATGGACAATGGCACGCAATTCACCTAGAAAGGAGTTCCTTCGATTCTGCAATGAATACCATATCTAGGATCGATTGGGCCGTCATAGCGCATCCCCGAACGAACTGGGAAGGTCGAGCGCGCAAAAAGCATGGTCCTACAGGGCCTTAAGCCTAGGATCTTCAACTGATTGAATAAATTCAGGCACATGCTGGGTCATCTGAACTTCCTTTGGTACTCTAGAGCCTGAGGACAACCCCTAGTCGAGCCATCGGCTACACACCCTTCTTCATAGTCTATGGTTCTGAGGATGTCCTCTCAACCAACCTTAACTATGGAGCACCAAGGATCAGGGCATACGACGAACAGGGAGCCGAGGCATCCCACAAGGATGCCATGGACTAGCTGGACAAAGCGCGTGATGTCACCCTCCTCCATTCGGCCAAGTACCAATAGGCAGTTGCGATGGTACCACAGCCGACGGGTGCGGGGCCAAGCCTTCAACGTCGGGGACCTAGTCCTCCACCTCATACAAAGCAACAAGGGCCGCCACAAGCTATCCCCACCGTGGGAGGGACCATATGTCATCATGGAGGTACTCCGATTAGGCGCGTACATGCTGAAAACCATCGACGGCAAGGTCATTACCAATGCCTGGAACATCGAGCAGCTACATCGCTTTTATCCCTAAATAAACGCATACTTTCTCTTATCAGTTCTGTAATCGAAATATCCAATCTTTTAAGACATCTGACCCCTGTAAGGGCAGGGAGTCGGGTCTCACCCGGGGGCTAATATGGGTGTATTTATCCTACAAACATTCTCTATGCTAGCCTCCCTTTCTCACGCTAATTCCTTGGAGCTAGGTTTTCAGGAATAAGCTCTGAGTATAACTGGTCGGACTGCAAGAAACCTACGCCTCAGTGGTGCCTTTGCTCACCAGTGTGATTAGAACAGGCTCACCCGCACTCCAAGCTTTTATGGCATTAACAACGAAAAGGGTCGGAACACGCTAAACCCTTCTGTAGAAAAAAGGGGGAGAAGAGCGGAAAACTTTTTGCTTTAATGAAATTTGAGAACTTGTCCATTTTTGCACAAGTTCATCGCTTGGCTTTTCTGCCCAACTAAATTCTTGTGCAGGATACTCTCATCCTCTACTCCTGTGGGAAAATCTTGTCTCAATAGGAACACAAGTCGACCGGATGGTTTGGCTACTATCGAGAAACGGGTCAATCAAACGGCTCAGAACCACCGCCGATTCACTTGTAGAAATTTGGGGAATCAACTGACTCTCCCATACTTTGCTTGAAGTGTGTCCTGCTTATAAAGACAAGGTAAAGATCAAGTGCATGGGCTCTGTCGGTGGAAAAACACCAACAGAACTAGAACTTTATTTATTCTTCTCTAACCTTAAGCACATTGAACAAGATGAAGTTGATGTTACATGCTTTGTTCAATTATAACATGGGTGGTAAGATCAGAAGCTTAAGCATGAATGTAGCATTTAAGTACATTTGACTAAAAGGGTTGAATTGCTTAACCCATGAAATGATTGACTATCTCTACATAATGTATCAATCTTTACATGATTATGACTATCATCTTCTAGAAATAAGATGCGCATTTTCTTAGCTCATTTGGTTAAGACTATGAGATAAACAAAGTGGTGCTCTGAACAAATTTAAAGAACTAAGCATGTTGAGTTAGTCAGGTTGATGAAGGAAGTGTAACTCAAACATGTTTGTTTCTTATTTATATGCATTCTAGAATCAAGGAAAAGCTTTTTAAACAATGACCATTTACCTTAGGATGTTACCTTTATCATTGAAATGTGATGACACCACATGATGAATGGTAGATAACTCGTGATGGTCCTTCCCTTTTGCTTGAAGTTTTTCTTGTTTGCCTAGCCTCGCAGCTTGAGATGCTCACAAGCTTCTTGTCTCCTCAATCGCATCCTTTCTTTCTCATCTTTTTGTCATGCCATCTTTCTGTCTTCGATCTTGCCATTTTGTTGGACCTTCCGCCTCACTCATTATTGTATGCCTACAACAGATTTGTGGACAACACATACCCGAAGGAATATACAACAATTCAAAGTAGAGGTAGTGTTGTCATAAGGCTAAAGGTCATCTTTCAATGCTATAGAAGATTTGGTTTTAACATGTTAATTAGCATAGAACTTTTTATCCCATGTTTTAAATGATGTACCTTTATTGTTCACCAATACTCCAAAGCTTAAACAAGGTCAAGGCAAAGATTTTTTTAAAGAATACCTCAAATCTTGATTTGTTTCCACAAATGATCTCCTATTGGTGAGGGCTTATGGCTTTAGGTTTATTGAGCAGGACCTCTCCTTGCATTTAGCTTGCCTATGCACCATCAGATCTAGGAGATGAGGACAGTTACTTCTTCTTCTTTTGTTCAATATTTTTTTATTTTCATTGATTAATGGTCAATGAGATGCTATTCATTGAAGTTGCAAACTCGAGTTCCTCCATGATGGTCTTTATCTTCTAGTGGCATGGCAGAGAGTTGTTCTTAGCAATATGCCAGCCGTCTTGCTAGGTCGAAGGAGGAATCTTCATTGGTTCTTGCATGAAAGCTTCATCTCCACTGACCTTGGGATGTTATTATGCGAATCATGGTTGTTCACTATTGACATTTTTTAGCGTGGCAACTAAGAACAGAGTTTCAAATCTGTGCCCGACAACGACGCCAAAAATGCTTGTTGGTATTTATTAACGTGTAACTTGTTTTAAGTAGCCACCTATTAGAAACTTATATCTCCTAACATTACTTTACTAGGTTGTCATCCCTAGTGATGATGCCAGAGATGCTTGTTAGTACTACTCAGCATTACTACTAGAATAATACTAAGTAGTTCTATATCATTTTATGTGACTAGAAAGAATATAAATATATGATTAAAAAGGATCTGCAAGCATATATATAATATACCATTGTAGCACTTTACCCGAGAGTATTCTAGGTATCGTTATTTATATTTTTACCACAGGGAAGGTCTAGCATGGACATGTATTTATAACTCATACTATTGAAGGAAAAATAAACCATAACCAATGTTCTACTCATAACAGGGGTAAGTCATAGGATAAGATATATATATATATATATGATAAGTATTGATCAATAATAATGATAAATCACTAGATTACTCCTTTCTATGGCATTAGCATGGTTAGATAGAATATTAGAGGAATAATTCCTAAGTTATTCTTAATTAAAAGTCAAAGCATACATTGATTAGTGCAATTTTACCTAGTAGTCATTTCTAAGATCATTGTCATATCTACACAGAAGGGATATTACTAAGGAAGATTAAGAACAGAGCTTGCTCTTCCTTCGTAGCCAGGACCCTACGTGCGCCTATTGTCGGGGACCGAATACTGGGTACCCAAAGAGGAGGAGCTAGTAACCATCAAACATTGATGCTTCCAAGCAGGCAAGAATGTGACTACACCTCTTATCCAACGACCGACGGTTAACTCTGTCTCAGTTCAACCCCCAAAGGTTGGCTCCGCCTCGCCTCGACGTCCTGTTCGAGGGCTGGCTCTGCCTCGCTCGACTGTCTGAAGGGCAGACTCTACCTTGCCCGATATCCAAGTGGCTGTCTCCGCCTCGCCCGACGTCTGGGGGCAGACTCTGCCTCGCCCGATGTTTGGGGGCTGCCTCCGCCTCATCCGACGTCCGGGGTTGGCTCCGCCTCGCTCCGACGTCTGAGGGCAGACTCTGCCTCAACCGATGTCCGAGGGCTATCTCTGCCTCGCCTGACGTGTGTTGGCAGACTCCACCTCGCTTGACAGTTTGGGGGCTGGCTCTACCTCACCCGATGTTCGAGGGCTGGCTCCGCCTCACCTGACATCGGGGGGAAGACTCTGCCTCACCTGATGTTTGGGGCCTAGCTCTACCTTGCCCGACGTCTAGGGCAGACTCCACCTCGCCTGATGTCCGAGGGCTGGCTCTGTCTTGCCCAACATCTGCGCACTGCTCCTTCATAACTACATGTGCAGATAAGGCAGGGCACTCAAGTCAACCACAATACCAAAGACCATACCCTGCACTCCTACAGGAAAGTACCATCAGGATATGATAAGATGGGCACTTTAAGGCCCTTCTGGGCATGGCAGAGCCCAAATAGTATTGTGGGCACCGACATTTGTTTTACAGTGTTGTGGGCACCGCCATTGGCCCTTGGGTGCGGATCCTGACGAAACATACGACAACCAGTATGGTCCAAGAGGAGACTCACATCCTCTATAGTGATGGATGTGCAATCACTGCGCCGTCCGCTCCCCGTGGGGATGCGGATCAACACCTCGGTCCATCACGCCACCCACTCAGGGTGGGATGGGATGTAACCACTAGCTGATCAAGTCAGAGCATGGCATCATCAATGGCAGATGCCCAACATGGAGCTATCCCTGGCACCATCTGCCATATCAAGCACGGCTGGCTCAAAGGAAAAGAAAGACCCAGCTACCTTTGAAGGACCTTCTTTGCCTCTGATTTTTCTTCTTCCTCCCATCTATAACCCCTTCTCCCCCTTAGTCTATAAAAGGGAAGGCAGGGCACCCCACTAAAGGGATCGATTCAACCACCACACATATCATCACACATAGCTGAGCAGCAACCAAGCTCTCATTCGCCCTTTCAACCTTTCCATCAGAGACTAGGGACCTATCCCTCTCTCACCTGTTTGTAACCCCTACTATGAACCTTTCAGTGCTAATAACATGAGCAGTAGCCGCAAACTAGACTGTAGGGACATTCTGCCCGAACCAGTATAAACCTTATGTCTTTTAGCACACCATCCGGGCCAAAACGCAATAGTACAAATTTACTCATTGGTGTTTACTCGAAACACCAATAGTTGGCTGCACCAGGTAGGGGACCTTTGCGTGTTCTGACATTAACATCAGGCCATGGATGGCTAGCCACTGAAATCAACTAGGGTCCTAGGCGCACATGTGTGCTTTGGTGACCTAGACTTCATCGTCACGGTGGGAGGAGAGTTGGCATTGGCTCACACCACCATCCAACCTCTCCCCTCCATCAGCCTTAACTATGGGAGGCTTGAGTGCCTAGCTCATCATCTCTCTAAGGACCCCAGCTATCCAAGGAGGACCTATGCTGCCTCACCCTCTCTTTGGAACACCCCACATGGAGCGCCCCTGATAGTGCTTCCATTCAGTCTCTACAATGCCACGGCGACCGTTAGCCACCTTATGGCATAGCACATGATCCCATCCCCCATGAACAACGAGTTCATGGGGGTGATCAAACACTTCATGGAATCATTCCATGACCTCCTGGCAGAGGAGCCAGGGTCACCCTTTGGCTCTGACTCCAGTAGGGGAAGCCATCACCCCTCTCGTGAATGCTTCTTGACGGGTACCCTCAAGGGGCATGTCAAAAGCATCCACAAGGGGGAGGCTACTCCAACAAATGACCTCGGCGATGAGGCTGAGAGGGAGACAGTGGCCCCACCATGCATGTTGGTGGAGCAGCTAAAGCCCGACACTGAGAGATCGAGGAAGCATGACTCCAGCTCGAGCAGGAATGCACGGAGCTCGACCAGGAGATAGAGCACCATGGAGATCATGGGCATGCATGCACCATGGCCTGCGATGTGAACCAGAGGATCATTGCAAATGATGAAGCCCTCCCTCGCTTCGCCCTGAGCAAGCCTAGAACATCGCTGCCTGTGGCGGTCTTGCTCCATCGCCTTCCTAGAGGCCATGACGCCCAATGATCATCAGGCCCACTATGAGATTCACACACTACCTAAGCATGTGGCAGCATAGTAGGCCGATAGCTTGTTGTCTTGACAATGTGAGCTCGATGTCAGCCAGTGCATGCTCTCAGAACACCCCGGTAGGGATGCTGTCGATCCACCAGGAGCCACAAGGAAGTAAGTAGCACACCACAGGTCCTGATGCGTTAGCGTCTCGGCCACAACTATGACTGCACTGTAACACCCTCGATGCCCGTAGACTATGCCTACTGATGACCCAATAGAGGGAGCCTAGACACGGCTATCACCCTCATCATGGCAGACGTTATGATAGCGGTGAGGATCAGAAGCCCGAGCCTTGTCCTACCTGGGGCCTCAGGCCTTCGGCCGACACATCCTCAACAGCTACCTTCCCTGCCAAGGTAGCAAGTCACCAACCAACATCCCAAAGTACTCTAGGGAGACAAACCCCAGACTAGTGGCTCAAAGATTATCAGCTTGCCTGCCAAGCCGGTGGTGTGGATAATGATGACTTCATTATCCGCAACCTTCCACTGTTCTTGGCCGATTTGGCATGAGCATGGTTGGAATACCTGTAGTCCAACATAATCTAGAGTTGGGTAGGATCTGATGGAGATCTTTGTGGGGAACTTCTAGGGCACATACAAGCACCCTAGGAACCCTATGTGACCCCAAGAACTACTGATAGAAGGCCGGTGAAACCCTCCGTGGGTACATCCAGTGCTTCTCCTAGTAGTGCAATGAGCTTCCTAACGTCCCTAGACACCGATGTTATAGGAGCCTTCCTATCTAGGGACCCCCTATGAGTCTCTGGTTCATAAGCTGGGACATAAGGGCCCAGTGAACCACCAAGGAACTCCTAGACATTGCCACTAGCCACGCCTCTAGAGAAGAAGCAGTCGGAGTGATCTTCGATCATCTTGAAGGCAAGGCAAGGTGGGATGAGGACACCAGTGAAGGTGCTTCCAATCGTTTTTCCAAAAGGAAGAACAAGAGGCAACGGTGCGAGAGCTTGCTCATGGCCGCCGTTGACCGCAAGGGTGGTTGGAAGCCCATGGAGGGCACTCCAAACCATTTCAAAAAATTACTCAAGGGGCCATGCCCAAACCATGCCTTCTTGGATCAAACATTTGTATAAGGATTGTAGCCTCATGAGGCGGTTCTTGTCTAGAGTCTCCAACAAAGGAGAGCACGGGAAGGACCCTGACCCCACCATGGATGACACCGAGGGGAAGGATGGTGGCTTTCCAACACTGGATGGTTGCCTCATGATTTTTGGAGGATCGGCGGCCTATGACTCCAAACATCAGTCAGAAGGTCGCGCGACGCGAGGTCTATATGACCAAACCGGCCACACCTACCTTTCTCCGGTGGTTAGAGTCCTGCCATAACTTTCGATTGGACTAACCACCCAGAAAGTGTCCCGCATCTAGGGAGATATCCACTCAGTGGTTGACCCAATCGTTGGCACGAAGTGGCTCACCAAAATACTGATGGATGGAGGCTGCGGCCTCAACATCATGTATGCCAAGACACTCGAATGAAATGGGCATTGACCGAACACGCATTCGCCCAACCGGAGCACCTTTCCATGGCATCGTGCCTAGAAAGCAGGCCATGCCACTTGGGCAGATCGATCTGCCCGTTACCTTCAGGGATCCATCCAATTATAGGATGGAAACCCTCACCTTCGAGGTGGTTGGGTTCCCTAGACCTACCACACCATCCTCTGATGTCCATGCTATGCGAAGTTCATGGCCGCCCCTAACTATACCTACCTCAAGCTAAAGATACTAGGGCCCAGCGGGGTCATCGCTGTCGGCACCTCCTTCCAGCGCGCCTATTAGTGTGAGGTTGAGTGCTGCGATCACGCCGTAGCAATCGTCGCCTCCTAAGAGCTCGCTGCCATCAAGAAGGAGGTCACCAAAGAAGCGCCTGACCCCAAGAAGTCGACCAGGTCTTTCGAGCCTACAGAGGGCTCTAAATAGGTCCTCATAGATCCTAGTAGTCCTGAGGGCAAGGTGGTGCACATTAGGCACCGCGCTTTCAGTCTAAATATGAAAATGCGCTCGTCGACTTCCTCCACGCCAACAAAGACATCTTTGCGTGGAAAACCTCAGACATGCTAGGCATCCTAAGGGAAGTTGCTGAGCGCACCTTGAAGATCCATTCAATGCTCTAAGCCAGGTGAAACAGCGCCTGTGTCGCTTCGACGAGGTGAAACTGTAGGACCATCGGCGAAGAGATCACAAAGCTTTTGGTGGCTGGATTCATCAAGGAAGTGCACCACCTAGAGTGGTTGGCCAATCCTGTTCTTGTACGAAAAAGTGGGAAATGGAGGATGTGTGTTGACTATATGGGTCTCAACAAAGCATGCCCAAAGGACCCTGTTTCCTTTGCCGTGCATAGACTAGATAGTTGATTCTACCTCTGAGGTGTGCAAACCCTCTACTTCCTTGATGCGTACTCTGGGTACCATCAAATTGTGATGAAAGAGTCCGACCTAGCTTGCGACATCTTTCATCACCCCTTCGGATTGTTCTGCTACATCACAATGCCATTCGGTCTGAAGAACGCTTGGGCTACATGCTAGCGCTGTATGCTCAGGTGCTTCGGGGGCCTCATTGGGCAGACCATTGAGGCCTACGTTGATGACATCATGGTCAAAACCAAATAGGTCGACCATCTCATAGCCGATTCTGAGCAAACCTTTGCAAAACTCCAAGCGAATGGCATCAAACTCAGTCCCGAGAAGTGCGTTTTTGGGGTCCCGAGGGGCATGCTGCTTAGTTTCATCATCTCTGAGCGTGGCATCGAGGCCAACCCAGAGAAGATCTCAGCTATCACAAGGATGGGTCCAATTTAGAATATAAAGGGGGTGCAGTGAGTTAAAGGGTGCCTCACCGCACTCAACCACTTCATCTCACGCCTCGGCGAATGAGGTCTCCCCCTTTATTGACTTCTAAAGAAGGCCGATCACTTTGAATGAACATCCAAGGCCTAGGAAGCACTTGACATGGTTAAACAACTCCTGATGAAGGCCCCGATCCTAGGTTCCTCCCACCGAGGGAGAACCCCTTTGCTCTACATCGCTGACCACCACACAAGTAGTCAGCGCCAGCCCCGGTAGTGGAGCGGGAAGAAGAGGGGCATGCCCTCAAGGTACAGTGCCCTGTATACTTCATCAGCGAGGTCCTATCCGACTCGAAGACCCATTACCCCCAAATCTAGAAGCTTCTCCATGCTATCCTCATCACCAGGAGGAAGCTACTCCACTACTTAGAGACACATCCAGTGATGGTTGTGACGTCATTCTCCCTTGGTGAGGTTGTCCAAAACTAGGACGCCACGGGGAGAACAGTGAAATGGGTGCTCGAGCTCATGGGTTAGGGCATTGCGTATGCCTCCTAGGCAGCCATTAAGTCCTAGGTGTTGGCTGACTTTATCGTGGAATGGATCGAGGTCCAAATGCCACCAGCGGTCATCGATCAAGAGTACTGGACAATATACTTCGATGGATCGCTTATGAAGAAAGGCGCCAATGCAGGGCTAGTCTTCATGTCACCCCTCAGGATACACATGAGGTACATGGTCTGTCTTCATTTCTCTTCCTCTAACAACATAGCTGAGTACAAGGCATTCATCAATGGCCTATGTGTTGCCATTGAATTAGGGCATCCGATGCCTCAACATTCGAGGGGATTCCTAGCTGGTCATCAACCAAGTCATGAAGGAGTCAAGTTTCCATGATGCCAAGATGGCTGCATACTACCAAGAAGTGCACCGATTGGAGGACAAGTTTCGACGGCCTCGAACTCAATCACATCCCAAGGCATCTCAACGAGGTAGCTAACGTGCTTGTGAAAGCTACATCTGGCCGAGAGTCGGTGCTAATGGGAGTCTTTGCCAGTGACCAACACAAGCCCTTAGTTTGCTACAAGGAGTCAGAACAGGGCGATGATGGTCCATCCAATCTTGGCCTAGGGCTGAACAACTATCGGCTACATTCGGCTCCAAAGTCATGGAGCTCAAAGAAGATCCAGCGACAGAGCCTAACCCTCTGGTTGACTAGAGAACGCTCTACCTCAACTACCTCCTCCATGACACACTACCGATAGATAGGATGGAGGCCCAATGGCTCGCACGTTGTGCCAAGCCCTTGGTCCTTGTGGAGGGCAAACTCTACAAGCAAGGCCACACTGAGATCTTGCAGCGCTGCATCCCCTTCGAACAGGGGAAGCGTTTGCTAAGCGATATCCACGGTGGGGTCTACGGCCACCATGCCGCGCCCTGAACCCTAGTTAGAAACGCATTCCGATAGGGCTTCTACTAGCCTACTGTGGTAGCCAATGCCGAGCAAATTGTATGCACCTACGAAGGGTGCCAATACTATGCTCGGTAGACTCACGTACTGACCCAAGCACTCTAGACGATCCCCATCACTAGGCCATTTGTAGTCTAGGGACTCGATCTGGTTGGACCTCTCAAAAAGGCGCATGGGGGTTACACCCACTTGCTTGTCACCATAGACAAGTTTACAAAGTGGATAGAAGCTTGGCCAATCTCCGTGATCAAATCCGAGCAGGCCGTACTATTCTTCCTCGACATCATCCATTGCTTTGGAGTCCCTAAACTCCATCATCATGGACAACTGGCACACAATTCACCAGAAAGGAGTTCCTTCGATTCTGCAATGAATACCATATCTAGATCGATTGGGCCGTCATAGCGCATCCCCGAACGAACTGGGAAGGTCGAGCGCGCAAAAAGCATGGTCCTACAGGGCCTTAAGCCTAGGATCTTCAACTGATTGAATAAATTCAGTGCACATGCTGGGTCATCGAACTTCCTTTGGTACTCTAGAGCCTGAGGACAACCCCTAGTCGAGCCATCAGCTACACACCCTTCTTCATAGTCTATGGTTCTGAGGATGTCCTCTCAACCGACCTTAACTATGGAGCACCAAGGATCAGGGCATACTGACGAACAGGGAGCCGAGGCATCCCACAAGGATGCCATGGACTAGCTGGACGAAGCGCGCAATGTCACCCTCCTCCATTCGGCCAAGTACCAATAGGCATTGCGATGGTACCACAGCCGACGGGTGCGGGGCCAAGCCTTCAACTGTCGGGGACCTAGTCCTCCACCTCATACAAAGCAACAAGGGCCGCCACAAGCTATCCCCTACCAGTGGGAGGGACCATATGTCATCATGGAGGTACTCCGATTAGGCGCGTACATGCTGAAAACCATCTGACGGCAAGGTCATTACCAATGCCTGGAACATCGAGCAGCTACATCGCTTTTATCCCTAAATAAACGCATACTTTCTCTTATCAGTTCTGTAATCGAAATATCCAATCTTTTAAGACATCCTGACCCCTATAAGGGCAGGGAGTCGGGTCTCACCCGGGGGCTAATATGGGTGTATTTATCCTACAAACATTCTCTATGCTAGCCTCCCTTTCTCACGCTAATTCCTTGGAGCTAGGTTTTTCAGGAATAAGCTCTGAGTATAACTGGTCGGACTGCAAGAAACCTACGCCTCAGTGGTGCCTTTGCTCACCAGTGTGATTAGAACTGGCTCACCCGCACTCCAAGCTTTTATGGCATTAACAACGAAAAGGGTTGGAACACGCTAAACCCTTCTGTAGAAAAAGGGGGAGAAGAGCGGAAAACTTTTTGCTTTAATGAAATTTGAGAACTTGTCCATTTTTGCACAAGTTCATCGCTTGGCTTTTCTGCCCAACTAAATTCTTGTGCAGGATACTCTCGTCCTCTACTCCTGTGGAAAAATCTTATCTCAACAGGAAACACAAGTTGACCGGACGGTTTGGCTACTATCGAGAAACGGGTCAATCAAACGGCTCAGAACCACCGCCGAGAGATAAGCACCCATACTTACTTAAATTACATATTAAATTTGCTACCGAGCCTCTAACCCCAGCAATGGTAGGGGGTCAGACATCACCTAGGGGCTGGCAAGAGTGTCCACTCACTAGACATTTCTCTTTGCCTGACCCCTCCTTACGTTTACAAATTGGAGGCGCAGTGTGTGGGAATAACACTTTGAGTAAAGCTAGTCGAACCACTAGGACCCTATGCCCCTGATAGGCTATGACATTTTTGTTCACCAGTGTGATCGAAGTCCTTTGTCTCTGCACTCCAAACCTTAACCTCCACCTTCACTGAGAAGGATTTGGAGGGGCCTACCTATGGAATCTCTATCAAGGAGAGGATGTCAGGTCACCCAAATCGATCAAATGATTTGAGCCGCTACCAAATGACAGATACGGAAGGATGAGAGCCTCATGCAGGTTACTTCGGTTCCATCATGAACATCAGGACACGGACCTCCACATAGACACATCCGGTAAGAACTTCTGAAACCCGTCACTCATACCACTGAGGTAACATTACCGACCCCTGCCTTCTTTTTCATTATATTATTGTTTGTCCCATACATCCAATCGTTGCACATGCGATTACCGCATCACTACGCTTCGCATAGCATCACTGAAGCAATAGTTGTATCATTCGATGTGAGCGGTGATAGACCTGAGGTTCGAAGGCCGGCCCAGTGAAGGGCTCAAGGCCGCCTCGCATCAAACAGAGCCAGGGGAGAAAAAATGAGATGAGCCCCAGCGGCCTTGCCCGACCCCGCTCAGAAGCGGATAGGGACATGTCGACCTTTCTCTTTTGATTCTAACCTTGAGCCAAACCCATAGAATCTCCATCAAGGACAGGCCAATGGGCCACCCAAGCCTATCGAACGGCTTGGCCATCTGCCAGGGGTGCGGGTTAAGAAGTAGTGGAATGCCACATGAGGGCTCTACCGACCCCATCAGCGGATGATGGACCCAGATTCCACTCAAACATGCCCATTAGCGAGCTCGCCAAGCATGACACTCGAGCCATCGTGGCAAGTGTCGTTAGCTCAGCCCCTCTGGTTGTGGAAACTGAGGATGGGGTGACGCATGATTCACGGCCTAACCCCTACCAAACCCACATGGGGCTTGGGGGCTTGAGCCACCCAATCCTAGATTGGAAGGCCGAGGTTCGAAGGCTGACTCACAGAAGGCCTGAGTCCGCCTTGTGTTGAACAAAGAGCTATGGGGGAAAACACAGATGAGCCTCAGCGGCCTATGCCCTATCCCTCTTAGAAGTGGACGAGGCCATCTCAACCTTTTCGTTTGATCCTAGCCTCCAGCCGAGCTCATAGAATCCCCATTGAGGTGGAATCTATTGGCAGGCGCGTTTAGGAGTAATGGAATGCCCCTCAAGGGCTTTGCCGATCCTGTCACAGGTGATGGAACTAGATTATATTCAAAACATGCCTGCTAGCGAGCTCACCATGCACTGTCACTGGAGCCATAAAGGCAGGTGGCGTTAACCCAACCCCTCTGGTTGCAAAAACCATGGACGGGGCGATAGTCAAAAAAATGAGTCGACCCTTGACTGGATCCCCACCACGCACGGGGGCTTGAGGAAGATCGTACTTGCAAGGAGACCAAATGCATGGTCAGTAGAAAAATAGCTAAGACCCTATTGAGAGGGATGTGAGGTCGAGATGGCGGACTAGAGGGGGGGTGAATAGTCCTTTCTAAAAATTAATCGCGTTGGCTAACCGAAACAAGTGCAGAATTAAAACTATCGGTCTAGCCAAGACTACACCCCTTTATTTATGTTCTCTAGCACCTTCCAAAGATACTAATTAAGCAACAAAGGTGCTAGGCTAGCTAGAGCTCACCTAACCAATTCTAGAAGCAAGGCCACATAAACCTATGTCACTAGTACTTCAAGCAATAAGGGAGCTCCTACACAAGCTAGTAAGCAAAAGCACAAAGCCACCTAAGCTCACTAGCAATGCTCAATAACAAGGCAACCAATGCCAAATTAGAGAGCGCAATTACTTAGGTACACAAACCAAGTAATGTGACTAACAAGGTTATACAAACCAAATTAGCCACGCAAGGGAGCTACTTCTATGCTACACAAGCAAGAAGGTAACTAGTAAGCTACACAAGCTAACTAATTACAAGAGCAACTACACAAGTACACTATATATGAAATATAAATACAAGCTTGTGAAAGGGGATTGCAAACCAATGGGAAGAACAAGGTTGAAATGGTGATTTTTCTCCCAAGGTTCACGTGCTTGCCAACACGCTAGTCCCCTGTTGTGTCGATCGCTCACTTCGTGGTTCGGTGGCTAATTGGCATCACCCGCCAAGCCCGCACATCAGGGCACCGCAAGAACCTACCTCAAAAGTGATGGTAGCTCAATGACACGCTTTACTAGAGTTTCTCTTCATGGCTCCCGTGGGGCGAGCACAATGCCCCTCACAAAGCTCTTCTCTGAAGCACCGCACAAGCTTCTTGCGGGCTTCGACGGAGACAACCACCAAGCCGTCTAGGAGGTGGCAACCTCCAAGAATAACAAGCACCACCGGCTTGCATCTCACCTTCGTTCAACCTCAGTCACTTGATCTCAACGGTCAAGTGATGACTGGACGTAGCTGCTCAAACTAACCAGACGCAGCAACCCCAGCGTCCGGTCATTTCTAGTAAGGTACCAGTTGCGACCGGACGCATCTAGTTGGTCATGATCGAATGCAGCGTCAGCGTCCGGATCCTTCTCCAACTTTTCTATGTCACCTACGTCACCGTACGTCAGCCTGACCAGACGCAACCTGTCAGCGTCCGGTCACTTCCAGTGCCAGCGTCCAGTCAAAGGCTGACGCCTGCACGCTCTCTACAGCCACTGACCAGACATAGGACCCCAGCGTCCGGTCACCACATGACCAGCGTCTGGTCCACTCTGTGAGACCCTATCTTTTCTGTATAGGGCACCGGTGGCACCGCCAGACTGTCCGCACTCTACGGGCAGACACTCTATTCCTTCACCGAGTTGATCCACGTCAACTCCAACTTCATCTCCTTTGTAAATGTGTCAACACCACCAAGTGTACACCACCATGTGTATGTGTGTTAGCATTTTCACAAACCTTTTCCAAAGGATTAGCCACTCAACTTGCCACGCCACTCAATCCTAGCAATGATGCAAAGTTAGATCACTTGAGTGGCACTTAGATGACCGATATGCAAACAAGTTTGGCCCTCTTGATAGTACGGCCATCTATCCTAAACCCGGTCATCAACTTCTCTACACAGCTATGACCGGTGAAATGAAATGCCCTAGGTTATACCTTTTGCCTTGCGCATTCCATTCCATCTCCTTCAATGTCGATGCAACACATGCACCAGCATGATCAACAATGATATGATCCACTTCATATCATCACAGTGATCATATTGGTTCATCGATTTTGACTTCACTTGCTTTTCACCGTTGCCTTTGTCCATCGGCGCCAAGTCTTGCTCAAGCTTCACCGCTACGCGGTCCATCGCTCCAAAGCCTCTGACTTGCCCTTCACGCTTGCAACCGGTCCATCAAGCCAAGTCTTGTCTTGATCTTCTCCACCTTGATCACATGACTCAATGTCATGTCTCATGTGCAATGAGCTCCTTCATCATCACATGTGTGAGCTTTACAACATCTCTAAGCCATTTTCACCTTCATGGCATATGTTGCTCACACATATGTACCTGTGGACTAATCACCTTTGTATCTCACATAAACATAATTAGTCCACCTAGGTTGTCACTCAATTACCAAAACCACACAAGGACCTTTCAATCTCTCCCTTTTTGGTAATTGATGACAACTCTACAAAGATATGGAAATTAAGCTCTTTTGGATTCATGTTGCTTGCCCAAGCAATTTTACCATGTGAAAATGATTTTGGACAAGTACCACAAACCCAAGATGGTAGTATTAGCTCCCCCTACATATGTGCTAGAGTGTTTGATTTGAAGCTCGCACATATGCATAGATTAAAATTGTGGGAGAGTAATTACTACTAAATGATGCTAAGGTGTATAGAATAAACCTTTGAAGCGTGTACCAATCGGAGTTGCACCTTTAAGTTCATCCTTAGCACCATGGTTAGCTAGATATCACTTGGAAATAAAAGCACTAGATACCTTGTGAGATCAACATTAAAAGCAAGGTACTAGCATTACTTGAAAAGCATACCAATTGTCTAGATATCATCCTATACATGCTAGTTATCAAATCATCATTCAAGTTCTACAACTAGCATACACCACACAAGCATACATATTGAATTTGAAAGCTTATGCAATGCAAGCAAGCACATGAATATGCACATATCAAATGCAATCAATCAAAGTTCATGAGCTTGCTCCCCCTACTTGTGTGCTTCTCTTGTCCAAGAATTTTGATCCATCTCTTTTCTTCAATGTTGCTCCCTCTTTAGTCCATGTCCATGTCCAACCTCTACTTCTTTGAGCTTTCATATCTTATCTCTCCCCCTTGCACAATCTTAATCTCAAAGCGTTCATATCTTGTACAATCTCTCCCCCTTTGTCATTAATTTCCATAAAAGGTGTGCTTCTCATTGATGCAAAGGTATGCATTTTGGGGTAGATGGTTGAGGCTTGAATCTTGCATTTTTTATGGACATCACTTGATTGTTGGAATGACACCACTTGAAGATACCACTTGTAACTTGTACCACTTGTATCTTGTGTAGGGCTTCTTAAGATACCACACATATGATCTTTGATCTTGATATTAATTTGTGGGACACCTCCACCTATGTGATAGCATGGGTCATCCATTTGATACACTTGAGCTCTTGTAGGTGAGGGATGCATTCTTCATTTGATGATCACTTAAAGTTGAGGATCACTTGTGGAACCATCGTCTTGCATGATTGATACCATGTGTAGATGTGATACCACTTGAAAGAACTTTTTAGTATGGAACCACTTGTTGGATTTATCAATAAGAACCATTTCTTGAAATTTTGCTATCTTCATGAGTACCACTTATATGATATCACTTGTGAGTTAATCTAGATATCACTTGTACATTCTTGATGAAATACTTGAGTCTAGATACCACTTGTAACAAACAAACTAGATATCAATTTGCATTGTTGTCTTGTGCTTGTACTCTTATCACTATCATAAGCTTCTATGGTTGACTTGAACTAAATTGATTTGCCTAAGCTTCCAAGTCCAGTTTGAACCAATGACAAGCTTCTTCACACCTCTTGCAAGGGTTATCTTGCCAATGTTGTACTTGTCACTCGTTAGCAATCCAAATTAAGTCAAGTAATTGGTTTTACTAGCTCATGAACAAATTAATATACTAATCACTAGATCAATTTATCATTCAAGCAATAGTGGTAGGCTATGAATTTAAACATTTCATTTGTTATGCATGATCCTATAAGCATGTACTATATGCACTAATCGCATACTAGTAAGGGATGAAATGATCATGCACATTACAATGATACCTTTGCTATGTTGGAGTAGAGGATAGTCACATAGATTCCAATTTCATTACTCCAATAGCAATGTGAAGTCCAATTATAAGCTTGGTGATGACCAATAGACACCATTTTGAATTCCACTCTTCACCCATATGAAATGAATACCACTTATGTTCAAGTGCACTTTCTTGTTGTGGTTGGCTTGCTTCATCTTTTGATCAATGCTTGCATGAGAGAACTATTTGGAATACCACTTGAAATAATATGACTAGCTCTCTTTTGGATGTTACTTGCTTTTCTTGATCAATCCTTTTGATTGCTTCAACTAAGCATCTCAAATGTTCCTTGGATCACCACTTCCATGATAGCCTTCTAAGTACCACACTTGGTTCACCTACACATAGGCAGTAAGCCCCTACACTAGGGAGAAGTGACCTCTCTCCAAAAACCATCCTTGACACTCACTTGAAATAACTTGATTGATTGATTCAAGTGATAGGACTTAACTTGATGAGTAACCTCGATTCCTTCTTGAAGTCCTTTTCTTTCTACCAAATGATCTCCAATCATATCTAGAACTTAAATTTCATCTTCAACTTGAGTTTGATCTTGATCTTCATCTTGAGTACCAAAAGTGTGCAAAGTACACTCCATAATCAAATGGCCTTGTAATCTTTGCTTGGCAGTGCTTCTAGATCTTCTCAAAACCAAACTTATATGCCTCAATTACTTATAAACATAGTTTCCAATTTGAGGACCTTTCAATCAAAGTGACTCTAGATCAATCCAATATTTGTCACTTTTCTGGCAGATTCTGTACCCTTCAAAGAAATAAGCATATCTCCCAAAGTACAAATCCAAATATCACAAAATTTGGTGGAGATGTGCTTTACTAAGTTATCTAGTAGCTGCAAAAATTTTAGCTTCATTTGACTTCTATATTGCTACCAGATTTTAATTCTTCCACCACTGCTACATGCTGAAAACTGCTGCACTATAGCTGACAAGATCCACTCCAAAACTGAAGCATTTCTTATCCAATTCTCATGAAAATTTTACAACATCTTATACCATAAGTCTAGAGCATGTATACCAATTTTTATCCCAATCCAATAAGTTTTGTTTACTCAAACATGGCTAAGATCACAGCTCACTCAGATTTTCTATATAGGACAGATTTCAATCACTTGAGCTATATTTCATCAAATATGAATCAAACTTGAAACTAACTCGTTTGAATACTTCCATAAGACATATATCCATTCAAACCACTTACTAAAAGTCATCTCATGAATTTATCCAACACAAATTAATCCAACCTTGATTACTAATCAATTATCCATTCAATCAACTTATAGCAAACAACTTTGCATATTTGTCCATTTCAATCAACTCATATTCACCCAAATGAAATGATCAACAAAAGATATACCTTGGTTGGCTCATGATCATCCAACTTGCAAGCTTCAACTCAATTATTTGCAAACCATCAAATATATCCAATCAATCACCAACAACTTGAATTTGACACTTGTATGTTGTAGCACATTTGGACTTCACTCAATTTGTCATGGCATTGGGATAATGATCATCACTTAGCAATACTTGGCTCAACTACATGATCAATAAGATGAATATCATTTGAACCAAGCCTCCAATGCCGATGGTACCTACAAACAATCATCCACTTTTTGATGGTACCCAAACAACTTTGGGTCCTCTCAAGTTAGGTGCAACATACTTAGGCATAGCCTTAGTATGAATAACTGGATGTTTTGCAATAGCAACCATAGATATACCATTACCACCCTTCCTAAGCATAGAATCATTATTAATTGAAATAGGCTTAGGAGTGTTACCTAGGGGACATGAATGTGCCATGTGTCCCCTTTCTTGGCATGAGTAGCACTTTCTCTTTGCTTGAGCCTTTTCTTCCTTTCTTATGTTGTGTTTCTCATTGCCTTGTTTCTCCTTGTTTGCTTGAACCTTCTTCTCAAGCTTGTTTGGACAACCCGAAGCTAGGTGGCCCAATGTGTCACAACTATAGCATCTCATGTGAGCAATCTTCTCCATTTTCTCTTCTTTGTTCTTGCTCACTTGCTTTGCATCTTGATTCATCCTTGGACGCATTGCTCTTTCTCTTGCTTTTTCACCCCTTCTAGTTTTCTTCTTCTTTATCATCAAATCACCACCATCTTCATGGTTGATCTTGATTTGCTCTTGGGGTGTCTTCTCTTGCTCAATTTGTGGCTTTGGTTGAGGCTCTTCTAGTTGCTTCACCAATTGCTTGGTTGGGCACATTGAGGTAAGATGACCCCAAGTGCGGCACTTCAAGCACTTAACATGCCTTAGCCTCTCTTCTTCTTTCCTTAACTTGAGCTTTTCCTCATTGGGGCAACCATTTGCAAGATGTCTCACTTCATGGCACTTGAAGCACATGAAATGATAGAGCTTCTCTTGTTCTTGCTTCTTCATCTCTCTTTCATATCTTCTTTTGCTCCATCTTTTACCCTTGATCTTGCTCTTGTTGAGGCCAATGCCACTTATGTCATTGCGGCTTTCTTGATGATTGACTTTTCTAGTCTTGAAGCCGATGCCACTCTTGTCACCAAAGTTTCTTTGAGTCTTCAACATATGCTCAAAGGTGACTTGAGAGTTGTAGCACCTCTCTAACTTGTTGCTCAATTTCTTCACTTGTTCATTGAGCTCATTGTTCTCCTTCAAAAGGTTAGTCTCACAAGACATAGAAGTAGAACAAGCATCTAATTGTGAAGAGCATGGCATATCTAATAAATCAGTCACAAGAGGTGGATACATGCTTCTTGTCTACATCACAAGGGTTAGCAATATTTTGCAATTTATCATTTGATCCATGTGATGAGCTCTCATTATTTTTAAGTTTCTTTGTAAATACTTTATTGAGAGAAGCATATTGTTCTAATAATTCTTCATGAGATGCAAGTAGTGTCTCATGATTCAATTTTAGCTCATCAGTGTGAAGATTTAAAAGCATCAAGTAATTTCTTATGTTCTTCACAAGAGTTCTTTAGAAATGAGTTTTCATTTTCTAATTTCATTATTTTAGCTTTCTCATTTTATAAAGACACAGTCATGCTAGCAAGTCTACTAACAATCTCATCATATGAATCAACATGATCAACCACATTATTATTTGATACCTTGGTGTTACCTTGTGACATGAAACTAATGTGGTGTGGTAGGAGAGCTTGTAGTAGCATCATCATCATGGCTTGAGCATGAACCAACATCACCCTCAAGTGTGCATGGGACAAGCATCATCATTTGCAACACTTGTGGCATTGTCATCACCCTTGACAAGTGAACTTGTAGTGAATCAATCATCATCATCATCACTTGGCCATGAGGTGGAGCAATCTTTCACAATCACCAAATTGTGATCATGCTCGACATACTCATGCGCCTCCTTTTTGGGCTCATCATCCTTCTTGAATTTGCCATCATCCTATGTGGAGGAATCACCGAAGGTGCGCTTGATGGACTCCCATATCTCATGAGCGGTTCCCGTGTAGTTTACTTGTTTCATCAAATCAAAACTCAAAGCATCCATTAGAAAACAACAAGTATGTGCATCAAGTTTATAGAGAACTCTTTGAGCTTTGGTGAGATTTCTATGATCCAAGACATGAGTGAGACCACTAGTGACAATCCACAAAAACTTAGGTCCCTTTGCACGAAAAATGATCAAGCATGTGATTTTTCCAAAGTGCAAAGTTTGTGCCATAAAAATGTGTGTTTCACAAACATCTAGCCAACTAGACGACATCCTCTCGGGTTGGTGAAGACCACAAATGAGAGACCTAGCTCTGATACCACTTGTGAGGTCGAGATGGCAGACTAGAGGGAGGGTGAATAGTCCTTTCTAAAAATTAATCGCGTCGGCTAACCGAAACAAGTGCGAAATTAAAACTATCGGTGTTCTCTAGCACCTTCCAAAGATACTAATTAAGCAACAAAGGTGTCGGGCTAGCTAGAGCTCACCTAACCAATTCTAGAAGCAAGGTCACACAAACCTATGTCACTAGTACTTCAAGCAACAAGAGAGCTTCTACACAAGCTAGTAAGCAAAAGCATAAAGCCACCTAAGCTCACTAGCAATGCTCAATAACAAGGCAACCAATACCAAATTAGAGAGAACAATTACTTAGGTACACAAACTAAGTAATGTGACTAACAAGGTTACACAAACCAAATTAGCCACGCAAGGGAGCTACTTCTATGCTACACAAGCAAGAAGGTAACTAGTAAGCTATATAAGCTAACTAATTACAAGAGCAACTACACAAGTACAATGTATATGAAATATAAATATAAGCTTGTGAAAGGGGATTGCAAACCAATGGGAAGAACAAGGTTGACACGGTGATTTTTCTCCCGAGGTTCACGTGCTTGCCAACACGCTAGTCCCCGTTGTGTCGACCGCTCACTTGGTGGTTTGGTGGCTAATTGGCATCACCCGCCAAGCCCGCACGTCGGGCACTGCAAGAACCTACCCCAAAAGTGATGGTAGCTCAATGACATGCTTTACTAGAGTTGCTCTTCATGGCTCTCGTGGGGCGAGCACAATGCCCCTCACAAAGCTCTTCTCCGGAGCACCACACAAGCTTCTTGCGGGCTTCGACGGAGACCACCACCAAGCCATCTAGGAGGTGGCAACCTCCAAGAGTAACAAGCACCAATGGCTTGTAACTCAATCTCCTAGTGCCACTCGATGCAACCTCATGATGCAATTGCGCTAGAATCGCTCTCTCACACAATCGGATGATCATTATCAAGCATATGTGAGATGGAGGGCTCCTAAGCACTCTCAAGCATGGACACAAAGTTCCCCAAGGTGCTCAGCCCTAACCATGGCTGAGACCCCCTTCTATTTATAGCCCCACAGGCTAAACTAGCCGTTACCCCTTCACTAGGTGTTTTTCGGGTTGACCGGATACGCCGGTCATATCGACCGGACGTAGGACCTTAGTGTTCGGTCAATGGATGCTCGCCACGTGTTGCCTTCATTCAACCTCAGTCACTTGATCTCAATGGTCAAGTGATGACCGGACGTAGCTGCTCAAACTGACCAGACGCAGCAACCCCAGCATCCGGTCATTTCCAGTAAGGTACCAGTCGCGATCGGATGCGTCAGGTCATTCTCCAACTTTTCTGTGTCACCTACGTCACTGTACGTCAGCCTGACCGGATGCACCCTATCAGCGTCCGGTCACTTCCAGCACCAACATCCGGTCAAAGACCGACGCCTACACGCTCTCTGCAGCCACTGACCGGACACAGGACCCCAGCATCCGGTCACCACATGACCAGTGTCTAGTCCACTCTATGAGACCCTATCTTTTCTGTATAGGGCGCCGGTGGCACCATCGGACTGTCCGCACTCTACGGGCGGAAACTCCGTTCCTTCGCCGAGTTAATCCACATCAACTCCAACTTCATCTCCTTTGTAAATGTGCCAAAACCACCAAGTGTACACCACCA
This sequence comes from Miscanthus floridulus, assembly GCF_019320115.1. Classification (NCBI taxonomy): domain Eukaryota; kingdom Viridiplantae; phylum Streptophyta; class Magnoliopsida; order Poales; family Poaceae; genus Miscanthus; species Miscanthus floridulus. The sequence goes on along the minus strand of NC_089583.1, from coordinate 26,146,082 downwards.
TGTGTATGTGTGTTAGCATTTTCATAAACCTTTTCCAAAGAATTAGCCACTCAACTTGCCACGCCACTCAATCCTAGCAACGATGTAAAGTTAGATCACTTGAGTGACACTTAGATGACCGATATGCAAACAAGTTTGGCCCTCTTGATAGTACGGCCATCTATCCTAAACCCGATCATCAACTTCTCTACACACCTATGACCAGTGAAATGAAATGCCCTAGGTTATACCTTTGCCTTGCGCATTCCATTCCATCTCCTCCAATGTCAATGCAACACATGCACCAATATGATCAACAATGATATGATCCACTTCATATCATCACGTGATCATATTGGTTCATCGATCTTGACTTCACTTGCTTTTCACCATTGCCTTCGTCCATTGGCGCCAAGTCTTGCTCATGCTTCACCGCCACGTGGTCCATCGCTCCAAAGCCTCTGACTTGCCCTTCACGCTTACAACCGGTCCATCAAGCCAAGTCTTGTCTTCATCTTCGCCACCTTGATCACATGACTCAATGTCATGTCTCATGTGCAATGAGCTCCTTCATCATCACATGTGTGAGCCTTGCAACATCTCCAAGCCATTTTCACCTTCATGGCATATGTTGCTCACACATATGTACCTGTGGACTAATCACTTGTGTATCTCACATAAACACAATTAGTCCACCTAGGTTGTCACTCAATTATCAAAACCACACAAGGACCTTTCAGAGGGTATGTGCGAGCACAAGAGATGCATTCTTCTAAGTCTCCCCATCCTTCCCTCGATTTTCAGTGACATCTGACCCTAGCAATGGCAAAGGGTTGGATCTCACTCGGGGGCTAATAAGGGTATAAATACACCTTTTCTAAAAACAATCGCTGCATCAGACCCCTTCCTCATGTTAAGCCTAGTGGCAAAGTTGGCGGAAATGAATAAACTAAGCATGCCTGGTTGAACTACAAAAAAACCTATGCCTCGGTGGCTACTGGTACCTTTGCTCACCAGTGTGATTCGAAGTTTTTTCCTCTTACACCTTGAGCCCTATGGTCTTAACAAACGGAGGGGTCAGAATACGTGAGCCTTTCTTTCGCACATAAAAAGGGAGGGAAACAAATTCAATCAAACAAAACAAAATAACAATGTTACGAATTTGTTCTTGATACATAAGGATTGGCAATTGTCCAGAGTATAATGATGCTTATAGAAGATCACCCAACCTAGTTGACTAACTATCCCCTCTGGGGGAGAACTATCTCTTCAACTTTGTCCTCCAGGTTCCGTGCGATAGGAGCCACCTGCCTTCTCTATTTCATCTAGCTTGGAGGCTTCATAGCCAGGCGCGAAGCCTAAGGCTCGTTGTCTCCAAGTCAATACCGTCGGCGTAGTGGGAGCAGGCAATTGCAAAGGCTTGGGTAATCCCAGGAGCGAAGAGCTTCCCTCTCGAGCTGGCGCACCCGCACCTGATATCTATGGCAGCACAGGCCGCAAGCGATCATAGGGATATGCGCCCGTAATCCCTATCCTTTCCCTCCAAAGACGCGCCAGATGTTTCGCCTCCTCGGGCAGACTAGGACTCTTTACCAGCAAAAAGATATAGGTCAAAAGGCGTTCCTCTAGCCTAGCTGGGCCTAGGAGTTTAAGGGCTAGCCCATCAACGGTTTCGACGATCGTCCCTAGGCACCCTTACGACAAAGGATGGGCCCATGATCGGCCAAAACTCAGGCGCACGAGCTTCACGGGAGTCTCGGCCCACGATTGAGTCTCAGCTGGGCTAGCCCTAGACGGGTCACCACGAATAGGATACCAGGGTCCCATTTAAGCTATCCGGTCAACAAACCATCAAATCTTACAGCCATACCCATGAAGGGTCCAAATCACCCCTAGATGATTCTATTCGAATCACCTAGGGGCTCAGGGGGCGCTCGCGCGCACCCTCTAGCAAGACGAATGACCCTCTGGGTGATTCTATCCGAATCACTCGAGGGCTCAGGGGCTACTATCGAGGATCGAATACTAGGGTACCCAAAGAGGAGGAGCTAATAACCATCAAACGTTGATGCTGATGAATAGGCAAGAATGTGACTACACCTCTTATCCAACGACTGAGGGTTAACTCCATCTTGTCTGACCCCCAAAGGTTGGCTCCGCCTCACCCGACGTCTGAGGGCTGACTCCACCTTGCTCGACGTCCACTCGGGGGCTGGCTCCTCCTCGCTCGATGTCTGAGGGCAGACTCTGCCTTGCCCAATGTCTAGGGGGCTGGCTCTGCCTCGCCTGACGTCTAGGGGTAGACACCACCATGCCTGACGTCCTGGGGGCTGGCTCCGCCTCGCCCGACGTTTGAGGGCTAGACTTCACCTCGCCCGATGTCTAGGGGCTGGCTCCACCTCGCCCGATGTCTGGGGGTAGACTCCTCCTCTCCTGATGTTTGGGGGCTGGCTCCACCTCGCCCGATCTCTAGGGCCTAGCTCCACCTCGCCCGACATCTAGGGGTAGACTCCGCCTCGCCTGATGTCCGGGGGCTAGTTTTTCTCGCCCGACGTCTGTGTGCTGCTCCTTCATAACTACACACACAGATAAGGCAGCGCACTCAAGTCAACCACAATACCGAAGACCATACCCTACATGCCTATAGGAAAGTGCCATCAGGATATGACAAGATGGGCGCTTTTAGGCCCTTCTGGGTATGTCAGAGCCTGAACAGTGTTGTGGGCGCCAACATTTATTTTATAGTGTTGTGGGCGCTGCCATTGGCCCTCGGGCATGGATCCTAACAGAACCATACGATAACCACTATGGTCCAAGAGGAGACTTACGTCCTCTACAGTGACGGGCATGTAGTCACTGCGCCATCTGCTCCCTATGGGGATGCAGATCAACACCCCGGTCTGTCGCGCCGCCCGTTAGGGTGGGATGGGACATAACCACTTGTTGATCAAGTCAGAGCATGGCATCATCAATGGCAGATGCCCAGCATGGAGCTATCCCTAGCACCATCTGTTGTGTCAGCACGGCTGGCTCAGAGGAAAAGGAAGACCCAGCACCTTCGAAGGACCTTCTTTGCCTTTGGTTTTTCTTCTTCCTCCCATCTATAATCCCTGCTCCCCCTTAGTCTTTAAAAGGGAAGGCAGGGCACCCCACTAAAGGGGTCGATTTAACACACCATGCATATCATCACACACAGCTGAGCAGCAACCAAGCTCTCAGCGCCCTTTCAACCTTTCCATCAGAGACTTGTGACCTATTCCTCTCTCACCTATTTGTAAACCCTACTATGAACCTTTTAGTGCTAATAACACGAGCAACAGCCGCAAACTAGACTTAGGGACATTTTGCCCGAACCAGTATAAATCTTGTGTCTTTTAGCACACCATCCGGGCCAAACGCGCAATATATAAATTATGCCCCACTTTGTAGCCCTCTCGCCCTCTGCTTTGGTGTGGAGTCCTATCGAGTCTTCTAGAACCTTCTAGTGTCCATTTTGCTGTGGATAAGGGAAATTAAATCTGACATGTAGGTCCACCTTGATGGTTTTCTAAATAAACCTTGTAGAAAATATAGATTCACCAAAACTCGTAGAATTTGTTAGTTTAAACCCCTAAACATTCATTAATGATTATATTTATGCCCTTATACATGTTATATTGATGGATTATAATGGTTGTTAACTACTATCAACATCACAAACTCACGAGATACCATCGACAAACCTCCATTGATATGATGTTCGTTAACACGAGGATGCATGTCATGATGTAGTGGCATTTCGTCAGCCTAGTCCTTGGTGCTGACATACTCATTGATGTCTTCGACATTGCTTGTGGCCTGTTGATTTGTTCGTCCACTTTCTATGAGTTAGTGGTTTGATTGTAGATCTTGTTTTATGGCACTCGTCTTCTTTCTCTTTGTTCCATAGCTATAGTGGTGGTTGGGTCTACAGATTCATGGCAAACCATAAATAGGTCTAGCTTATATTCATTCATCTAGTTCTTCATGAGCTATGTCTTGCTTCAACTCTAATTTGAATTCACCTCGTGACTTACCCAAATTGAATTGAGAGTTTTCTATAAGGGTTAGTCTAACAAAATATCCAGCATCTACTAAAGCATACTATCAGCTCAAAAATCAACCTAGACACCACATCTAATTTGATTTAGGAAGGTATTTTAACCTAAGCAATATGTCTAATTTAAAAGCCTTTGGAAGTAAAATTAGCACACATTTTGGTTCAAGAATCAAATTAGACACCTTGTCTAATTTAATTTAGAAAAATAGTTTAAACTAAGCACCATGGCTAATTTAAAAGGTGTATGAAAATACTTCAAAACCTAAGCATATACTATAGCAAACAAATGTAGCATGAAAGCATTATAGAGATTTACTCAAATGGAGATAAAGAGCATGATTGTTATTTAGCAAATTGAGCATGTCTTAAAGGTAGAGACAACCAAGATAATTTAGCAACATGGCAAGAGATATTTTTAGGGAAGTCTATCCCCTAGCTTGAATTTTGGAACAAAATCAAGTTTGGATGGATGTGATTCAATGTTGCATGATGATTGGTTGGACATACCTTGTGTTGTCATCCTTCATTTTTTTTGCTTCAAACCTAGAATGGTTAGTGACAAAAATACCCAAAGGAATATTCTCACAATTATATTTCTATATGCTCATCTCACAAAGGCATTATACCAAAAGGTGAAAGCTTAGGTTATCTCCCAAAAGTTCTTGTTTTAGGCCAAAAGCTCGTCCCTGGGAAACCTTCGAATACGCCACATGTTGGTGAAGTGGTTTCCCCTCCAACACCAGCCTTTATGTACCTATCTCAACACACAACGAGATCTGCAATATTTATGATAAACAAACACATCTACAACCACCCTTTCTAAATCTTTATGAATAGGAGGTATGAGGGAGTTGAAGATCTCATGTGTGGCAATGTTGGGGAGACTTATTGATTAGGAGTCTTCTCATGTGAGCATGGATTTGATGAGCTGTTCATGAAGTAGCTTCCACGCTCGTTGATGTCATCTTCCTTTCCAAGCTCCAAGGTTGATTCTTCATGAATGTCCAAAATTTCCCTTGGATTGGTGACTCTCGGGTTGATCTTGTCTAAGGACTCCTCCAAACTCAGATGAGTCATGTCTATTAAGGAGATTGATTTAAGCTCACTGTTTGGATCAGGTTTGGGTTCTAACCTTAAGGTTTCAGCCTTGTCCAACCATTCTTTACTTGCAATGATGCATGAATGCTCTAGTCGTTGTCGTTGCTCTTCTTGGTCATCCTTGGATCCTTCATGATTCCTATGCTTGGGATGTCTAGGATCATCATGAGACTTAGGAAAAAGAGCATAGAGGGAATTATCGGGGTCAAGGATGGGTTTAGATGGTTAGACATCTAATATGAGCATAGGAGAGAAGATAGGATTGGCTTCTAAATGACTCGACCCTCCTTCTATGGCATAACTTGACATGCCACCCTTGAGGTTTTCTAGATGTCCCCCAATGGAATTTGATTTAAGACACTTTTTAAGAGATCCCTTCTTAAGAGGATTTAAATTATATTCACTCGAAGGTCTCTTATGTAGCAGAAAGTTTAAGCTTTTCCCAAAATTAGCATAAAAAAGATCATTCTTAGTTTCAAAAGGGTTTTCGAAAGGTGGAATTTCTTCTTTCTTTGGAGGATTTAGATTTTGGGGAATTGATGGTTCAGGATTGATAGCTAAATCTTGGGATTGGAATGGTTGTGATTTGGCTATCAAAACTTTCTCTTCTTGATCGAGAGATGATTCCTTCTCTTCCTTGGGGAGTTCATCATGAATGCTACTATAGGGAATGCGAACAATAATTTTGTAAAGGATAGTCCTTCCTTACTAGTAGACAAATGAAGGAAAGCTCCTCTAGAGGCCATATCAAGGAAATTCATGGAATCCTTGTTAAGGCCCATGTAAAATGTTGAAGAAGTATAGGGTCTTGAATGGCAAGATCAGGGCTAGTGGTGATGAGGTCATTAAAACAAGCCCATGACGTGCCAAGAGACTCTTGCTCTTTTTGTTTAAAAGATAGAACCTTAGATCGAAGGCTGATTACTCTAGAGATGGGAAAGAAAGATAAACAAAATTTAGAGCATAATGTTTTCTAATCTCCTTGCATACTTCCTATGGTTTTATTATACCATCGTTTAGAGAATGGAAACAACTTCCATCTTAAGGTCTCATTCGACATGCCAATGATATGCAAGCATGCACAGGTATGTTCAAACTCTCGTAGGTGTGAGTATGTGTTTTCATCACCTTCTCCCGAGAAGGATTGTTCCCTAATCATTTTTATAAAACACGGTCGTAGCTCATAGACGGGTGTTAGGATAGGCTTTGAAGATTTTGGTGGCTCTAGGCATGCGCTCATAGGTTTAGCATATTGATATATAGGTGTGTTATCCATGCTAAAAGAAAAAAACAAAAACAAAAAGATACAAAGTTAAGCTAGGTTCATAGTTAATTTAGCAACCATTTCCCCGGCAACGGCGCCAAAAGCTTGTTGGTATATTTAAGACGCACATAGATAAATCGACAAGCGCACGGATACCGTTGTAGCTTTCATTTAGAAGTATTCCAAGTATTGTATCCACAGGTAAACGTGTGAGATTAACTACAATATAACTTAACTAGGGGTAGCAACAAGGCTAAAGATAAATAGGAACGTAGAGAGGATTACTAAGGTTCTCTAGTTCTAACTTGAGTAAGCTATGTTTTCTACTATTCAACTAGGGATATTATTAAGGAAAGACACTAGCATGGGATGGTTTCCTTAGTAATCGGGTCCTACTTGGCCTACAGACGGAAGGTGGACTACAAAGGACTCAACAAGGTTATATAGTCACCATCGCGATCTACCACTGGTCTAGAATGCAGGGTGCATCCACGATTAACCTAAATCTAAGCACCTCACTTACACTTATGATTAATTCTTTACTCCCCCTAGGAAGAGAATAAAGTACTCAAAAGAGTCGCGAACCTGATGAACAATATAAACAAATTTTTTACTTGAATCAGAAGTTGATTACCAGAGAAATCTCAAAAGCAAGCTCAAGTATAACTTGGATCCGCCAAGGTACAAGCCATAGAGAGAGCGCCGATAGGCCGACACTTCCTCCAAACTCTTCCCTTACTCTCTATCTCACTATTTCTATTTATAAGACTAGATCCTATAGAGGACTAATCTTCTCTTGATAGCTGGCTCTGATCCTGATGAGGAGGATATGAATTAGGGTTTCAGGATGGCTTTAGGGAGAGGGTAGGGGATGCTATATATAGGGGGAGCCATCAATTCTGAGCCCTCGGATCAAACAGATTTAAAGCAACGGTATAGATTGGACCTCAATGACGGTGGAAGAACCGATGTCGACGCAGAGCATGATAGGTGGGACTAGGAGGCCGGCCGGCCTATAGGTGGGGCCAACCACCTAGTAGCCACTCTGGCTCAGTCGTGGTGGGTTGCCTTCTGCTGTCTTCTAGAATCTTCTTGAGTTGTTTTCATCATGGATTAATGTCATTAAATATGACAATTAGATCCTCCTTGATGGTTTTCTTATTAAATCCTCCTGCAAACATAGATTTACCAAAACTTGTGAAATTTATTAATTTAAACCCCTAGACCTATGTTTGGTGAAGGAATTAAGTATATATACTGGTTATGTTGATGGTTTATGATTGATGTTAACGACCGTCAACACTATCCAATCTATGTGAAGTGTATGTGAGCCATCTAGATCATACTTGTAAATACCGTTTAGGAGGCCATTCCAGTTTACTCGTTAGTATGGAATGTTTCGGTACCGGACAATACCGGTGTACCATCTCAGAATGTAATAAATAATTCTCAAATATTTTTATCAATATGTATACATATTTATTTAGGTTTATTATGTCATCTTTGTTAATATATATTGTACCAAATACACAAATGGGGTATATACGTTAGCAAGAAATCTACCTATCAATTACTGTGGCTAAATGCATTTAAAGCAAAAAAAATACTACTTTACTGTAGCTCTATTCTCAATGCCATAAAGTATAAAGAAGCATTCAAGTCTCGAGCAGCATGTTGTAGCCTGTAGCGCTGAGTGTGCAACTGGTACCGGCATAGCTGGCATTCAAATTCCACCCGGAACACTGCAGAACGGCCGAAACGACCGGTATTTTAGCCGGTACAGGATTGAGGCATTTGCATTCTGTTTTGACTAGTGGAATGAGGTATACCGGTCATTCCGGTCGATACCGAAATGGAATTCATAAGTAAGGTCCAGATAAAACACAAAGTGAATCCAAGGGTGGAATTCACTTATGAGTGCATTTCATGGCTTCACTAGGATTTAGGGGGTAGTGGGGCCTACTTTGTGGGGTCGGTAGATCCCCTAGGGTCGCCCAACCCAAGGGTTTTGCCCTACTTGCTTCATTTGTTGGTTCTTACAGAGAAAGTACTCCAATACATGTGGAACTTATTATTTGGTAAAATATGCTCATGACATTCTCATTTACTTTCTGTTCTGAGGTATGTTGACAGTGTTCTGAAGATATGAAATCATGTCATTTTAACTATCAACAATGATCACTGCATGAGTGCAGTTGTAACAACCCAAAAATCCACACACTAAAAATCACAACTACAAATTTTTTGTTTAAGCCCTATGTGATGTTGAGTGACACATGTAGAAACCAAACCCTAGTTTTGGATTGGATGTGACCCAAAGAGGTTAAAAATCATGAGCATAGTTTGGTTTTATACCACATGTGTGATTAAATTCCTAAATAAATAAATCATGCATGCATCCTTAATCCCACTTGTGATTTGGATTCTCATGCCTTATGTGATGTTTAACTAACTTACTTAATATTTATGACAAACCCTAACCAAATTGGCAACAAATAAAAGAGAAAGGAAAACAAAATAAGAAAAAGAGAAAGGAAAGAAGAGGGAGGCAGCAGCCCAGCCTAGCCGAGCCTCGCCTGCCCTTTTACGTGCATAGCCCACGAAGCCGGCCTAGCATCGCTGCCCGCACGCACACAGCCGCCGACAAGCCAGGCCCGCTCGTTAGCCATCACGTGCCGCACGTAGCCACATCGCGCCAAGCGCCTAACGACCCGACCCTGCTTGTCAGCATAGTAGTGTCTTCTTCCCCTCACCCACGCATTCTCCCCGCGCGACCAGGGGCCGACCAGCGTGGCAGGCGTGGGCCCAGGGTCAAGCAAGAAGCATGACCCTGTTCTCCCTTGCGTTGTGCCTACGCTACCGCATGCGAGCCGTCGGATGCGCCGCACGCATCACCACCGCCCGATCGCCGTCCGCCATTAGAGCCCTTGGAGCTCAGCTATAAAAGCCAATGTTTGTGAGCCCTAACCCTCAGCCCGTTCGCCGCCGCCGCTGGTGGCACAGCACCACATAGCGTCAAGCCGAGAGAGAGGGAGGAGGGAGAAGCAAGGAGGAGAAGAAAGCCACTACGGGGAGGACCTTGCCGAAGCCAGGAGCGCTGCCCCGATCCGCTACAGCGACGTAGCTGCTCGGCACGGCACTGCATCGCCTCAACATGGCCTCGCCTCACCACCGCACCGCCATCCTACCGCCACGAACCCTACAGTGAGCCATCTTGCTGAGACCACCTCCCTAGCCAAATGGAACGTGCGCTACCATGATCGAACCGTGCTGGAGCTTCGAGCCCCGACCTAGCCCAACTGGTTAGCTAGGGAGACTACCATGGCCATGCTTGCCGAGACCCAGGATGCGCCGTGCGAGCTGCCATCATCCAAAAGGAGGACCCTAGCCATGACGTTGTACATCGAAGCAGGAGCGCACATGCACGGGCACGCTCACCATGGCCGAGAGCACAACCATGGCGAGACCACTGTGTCTTCTACATCGCGGTAAAGGCGACATTGACACCCCGACTAGCTCCACCATGACGAGAGACACACCGCGCTCACCTTAGCCAAGGAAGAAGCCCACCGGAGCCCTGCGTTGCCGCACCGCACCCCGTCGGAGCGCCACCGCCTCTGTTTTGCCCCCACCACCATGGTTGGAGCCACTGGGAGCACCAGGAGCTCCTTCAACATGCCCACAATGGCCATAGAAGCACCGTGGAGCTCACACGCTCCTCCAACTGGACTCTCGCTACCACTGCAGCCCTGTCCATGCACGCCGACGAACCCACGCCGCCGTTCACCATGGCTAGAGCCCTAGGAAGCCCTAGCCATCGCCCTAACCCTACCATCGCAGTTGCCATGGCATGGGGAAGCTATTGCCTACCCTAATCGGACGCTAGCGCCGCCGCGGGGGATCACCGGTGATCTCACCGCCGACGGGAGCCCTGTCGGGGAAGAGAAGGGGATTTTCCCTCATTGACCATGTCGACCATGTCCCGAGCAGCTCCACCAAGCTCCGACCACAACCACGCCGACCACGTCCCGAGCAGCTCTGCCGAGCACCGACCACAACCTCGCCGACCACGTCCCGAGCAGCTCCGCCGAGCACCGACCACAACCTCGTCGACCACGTCTCGAGCAGCTCCACCGAGCTTCGACCACAACCATGCCGACCACGTCCCGAGCAGCTCCACCGAGCTCCGACCACGACCACGTCATGCACGTGAACCGAACCCTAGGAAGGAGTAAGTGGACCAAGTCCTTCATAGACCGGCTCTACGGTCTATGGACCAACGCAGGCGGGTTCACCATGAACCACGCCTCACCTGCGCCCGTGGACCATGGCCTGTTAGTGGCCTAGTAAGACGATGTGGCCGCACCAGCGCGCGCCACGTGGTGGGCCAAAGCCTAGCCCGTATCCAGGCCCAACCGGCCCAGTTTGGACCCAACCTGAGCTGACCGTTCACCAGGGCCACATGTCAGTGACACCATCAGCAGGACCCCACCTATCAGCTCGGATTTGAGATGATGATGTCATGCTGATGCCATGCTGACGTCAGCATGCCACGTGGACCAGTCACAGGGTGCCACGTGTCAGCACGATATTAATTCAGCCTTTTTCCCATTTTCAGAAATGATTTAAACTTCAGAAATTCATAACTAATTCATACGAACTCAGAAAAATACAAGACCAGGACCAAAGTTCATCTAAAATCAAGCTTTACGCAATGAACCCATGTTTGAGTGCATTTGGCTCTTTTGAATTTCCATTGCTTCTTTGTGCTATTCTATAGACGTCGCTAACGTGACTACAATTCGAACGTATGCAGACTCGGAGGAGAACCAGACAGACGAGGATTATGAGTACCATGAGGAGAATGGAGATGGCTACACTGAAGGTGCCACATCCCACCCAATCTCGTAGCACCTATTACGCACGTCTAATATAGAATTGCTATTGCTTTACTTTACTGTTATAATCATACTATGATAGGACTTGCATGGTAGTATGCTTACTGGATGGCCTTTACCTTGACGCAACCTTACCCCTACATACCCTGCTATTAGGCTAGACACACGCTTACTGTTATATTTCATTGCTTATACTTCTACTACGCTTATACTACATTAATGCATGGTGGAAACTAGTGTTATCTGGACTATGGGGAGAGTGCTGCATGTGTGACTTGGGTGTGTGGTGGGTGAGGGTTGTGTCGACAAAGTTGGAGTATACGACAAGCCTAGGGCAAGTCTTGCCATGAGGTGCTACCTGGGCACCCCTAGAAATGGATACCTATGGTGGGTAAATGGTATATGAGGTGGTCCTGGGTGTGAACCTGTGATGGGAGGAGCCCGGGATGGAGGTGCTGTGGTGGCATGGTAAATGGAAACCCTGATGGAGACATTCTAGCTTGGTCATCCCTATCGACTTACTAGTACTCAGATTCACCGGGAAGCCTTACGTACCACTCGCCCTATATGGTGCGGGACGGCCAGACTACTTGGTAGGATATTGCCACTACTGCTAGGTTGATAGCGGATAGTGTAAGGAGGTACGGGGCGCGGAGGATTTTCCCCCACACCCTTCCGAGACTTCATGGAGACCTTGTGGACCCGGCTCATGACTCACAGTTTCAGCTACCCAGACAAAACTTGGGGTGTACCAGGGCTGAATGGTAGAGTGGCATTATCCTAGGCTAGCAAGCGGCCGAAATCAGCCCAGTTGATGACGGTCAGCGAGGAAGGTGGATCTTGTGGTTATGTAAAACCTCTGTAGAGTGTATGGTTGATCGATCGATACATGTGCCGACTTGTTGGCTATGGACCCTTCCTGGGTTTCGCTTAAACTAGATAATGAGATGAGTCCTTCTCTTCTTCCCCCATGAGAGAGTGTCAATCATAGCCAGGGGCTACGGGCCATGAGACAGTGTCGAGAGGGAGTTGGCCTATCGACTGAGCGATGGTATGGTAGTGGTATGGAGATAGTATGGAGATGGTGGTATATCGATCCCAGGATCAAAACCTAGCTCTGGACGGGAATGAGGTGGAATGTGTGTGGGGATGGTGTTAAAACTTGACTATACTAATATATACTTGATATGCTACATCATAGGAAACCCTAGATTTATAGGTTCCTTTTGATTATATCCAACTTGCATCCAACTTCCACAAAGCATAGCTCATAAGGTGGGAGTGGCCAGTATAAATCGTATTGATAAATTTTGGCACATAGGTTCTGCTAAGGAGTATAGCTCCAAGGAGTTTGATGGTTGAGGGGTTCGTTCTTACGCTCGAGTTTAGCGATCTTATCTTTAAGCTGTTCTGATTGAATGCTACTTTTGATTCTGCCAATGCGGCGATGTAATAATTTATATAATTCCACACTATTTGTACTCTGATATTACATTATATGGATGTGATATTCAACTGGAATTTGGGTAATATGATCTACAACGGTCTTATTACACTTCGACTCTGTGGATTTCCCTTCATAGAAATCAGGTTATTTCAGTTGATATCAGAGCCATACTTGACCATTGGACAAAACCCTCAGAAAGGGACGATAGAATAGGACGTGAACAACCCTTCTTTCGGTTATATATTGGCCCTGTATTTACTTTTATGCAAGGCTTATCTATCTATTGACCTGCTAACACCTGTTCCTTAAAACATGCAGATGGCAACGAACGTCGAATGGCCGCCTATAGGACCGCTACCTCTGGACCATGCTAAGCTTACCTTTGACCTACGTGAGCTCGGGGGTTTTGCACAGACCCTCTACCGAGTTCTTGTCATATTAGGAGTCCCTAATGAGCTTGTCAAGGTCACCTGCACCGGGAAGCTAGCTTAGGAAGGAGGAATTGAAGGACCAATTGTCACCTCAGTCGAGTTCCCAGCTAGCACTACCTTACCTTCTGTCCCAGCCTTCACCGAGTTGACTATAGAGGACACAGTCGAGGAGGGACTGCGAGCTATCTCACACAAAGCACTTTGCAGAGTGATGAGGGACCACTATGAGCACCTGAAGATGATAGAGTTCCATCTACTTCCCTAGGCCCTTGACCTCAGCCTTACCCCTAGTGAGTAGAGTTTCATAGCCGACAGAGTTATCCTTGTCGAGGAGGATAGATGCCTTCGTGTCTCAGCTATCCACCTACTAGAGTAGGACAGGTACGTGACCTAGCTTGAGCAAAGGAGACATCAAGACCAGGCCCTTCTGTGGGAGTACCAGGAGCGAGACTCGTAGGGAGCACAGGAGCAAGCTCGTCTGCTTGAGACAGTTGCCTAGCTACAGGATGAGCTCAATCATCATGAAGGAGTTCACAGAGCTGAGGTCTTTGACTTACAGGACAAAGCCATCGACCTAGGCAACAAAAACTGCTACCTCGATAGCAAGGTCTTGGAGTTGTAGAGAGAGTTGGATGACAAGAAGGCCGAGTTCAACCATAGAGGAGACAGAGAGAGGTCCAAGGGGATTGATATGCTGAAAATCTAATCTCGGAACAAGACCATGACTTAGGATCTAGAGGAGTTTAGGAAGAAGGCTATGCGCAACCAGGGTCACCTAATTGAGGCACTCAGGCAGAACGAGTACCTATAGGATAAGTGTGAGAGGACATGGCATGCTTGCCAGAAGTATGACAAGAAGCGCCTCAGGGAGATGAAGGGTATGTGGGGTCAGCTACCCAAGGAGATTCGCAGCAAGATGAAGCCTAGGATAGAGGAGTTTGAGTTAGCCCTGACTCGCCTCAACCTAGACACCTGCCCTATCCTACCTGGCGCCAAGCCTACTAAGGAGCTCGCCGAGGCCTTGAAGTACGTGTCCCGACTTCACAAGTCTGACGAGGAGATCAAGATCGAGAATAGTCGTATCCCAGCTGTGGTGTACGAGTTAGAGTAGATGACCCTGCGTGGTCACGAGTCATGTCAGTGGCTTCCATAAGTTGTACCCCATGATGTACCCCTTATGAGATGTAATGAGAGGCACTATGCGTAGTACGATTCTCACGAGTCTCCAAGTGTAGCTACTAGAGATGATGCTATGTAATAAAACCCATGTAATGAATGTTTTGGATCTTATTGCATTTTATGGACCTTATTGCTTCTTTGTAATGAGTGTTGGATAGAATAAATGTTTTCTTTAAATCGTCAAAATCATGTAATCGTACTAAATTATAAGCACTTATGGCATAAACACTAAAATTCCTATGATCCATGTTGCAGATGCCGAACCGCCGATCCGATCGCCTAATGAACCGTGGACGTGCGCCTACCCCCGAACCAGTCGAACCAAATGGGGGGCGTTGTAGCAACAACCATGGCCGTGGGCGTGGCCATGGACATGGAGGGATACCCTTCAACCTAGAGAATACCCCACCGCCTAAGGAGAACATTCCGCCACCACCACCACTGAACCTAGCAGAAGTGATGGCACAAGAGACTCAACTTCTTGCAGCTCTTGTTAACAGAGCAAACCGTCGCCAGGGAGGTCAGCAGAATGACTTCCAAAGGAAGCTGAAAGGATTTATGAAGCTAAGGCCACCTACCTATGATGGCACCGACCCTGACCCGCTTGTAGCCGATGACTGGCTCAAGGAGATGGAGAAGAAGCTTGACCTCACTACTTTCACCGACGATGAGTGTGTTGGAGCTACCGCACACTAGCTCATAGGTGCAGCACGCGCCTGGTGGGATAGTTTCAGTGATTCCCATGAGGACCCTACCAACATCTCGTGGGATGAGTTTGCCGAAGCATTCACTGAGTATCACATTCCCAAGGGTATCATGGAGGCCAAAGCCAAGGAGTTCCACAACATCAAGATGGGAAAGGACAGGGTGACTGAGTATACTACTCGTTTCACCAACCTTCTACGCTATGCACCTTCCTATGTTGTGAACTCTGAGAAGGAGAAGTTGTACTATTACCACAAGGGACTTAACCCGCACATTAAGTTGAAGTTTGGCGGTATTGAGAGTAGCACGCTGCGTGCTCTGGTGGATCGCTGCATCTAGATTGAGAAGGACCATGCTGAAGCCAGAGAAGAGTATAGGGAGAGGAAGCGTAAGCCTGAGGAGTCCTTCTGTGGCCGTGATTGCAAGAGGTTCCACAGAGATGCACCATCCAGGGAATGCTCTCACCACAACAGGGATGACAACCCTAGATCGAGTAGGGGTGGTGGAGGCTACACCACCAAATACTCCCACCCTGCTTAGGATCGTTACACCTAGGACCGTTATGCTTAGGACCACAACACTCAGGACCGTTTCAACCGTTCCCGCTCAGCGAATGAACACCTAGCACAGAACCGCTCTACACCAAGCACTGGAAACTGGAAGGCTCCCGCGCCAACCCCTATAGGCGACACGCCTTTCACCTGCTTCGCTTGTGGCCAACCAGGTCACAAAGCCACTGAGTGCCCACAGAACTTAGCTGCTCAGAAGTCTCAGTTCAAGGGATCTGCTACCCGTGGGCATCTCAACCATCTGGACACCGAGGAAGCATAGGCTGCCCCTGACGTTGTGTATGGTATGTTTTTAGTTAATGGAAATACTGCATCAGTTCTATTTGACTCTGGAGCAACTTGTTCTTACATATCATCCAAGTTCGCACGAGAGCATGACCTGCCTATAACCCCATGTGGAAAGCCTATCATCACCAGTTCCCCTTTAGGAGACCTAAAGTGCACCCACATCTATAAGGGAGTGAGTCTTACCATTAAGGGTCTTACCTTTAAAGCCGACCTAACCCTGTTACCTTCCACTAGCCTAGACGTCATCTTAGGTATGGATTGGTTGACCATTCACCAAGGTATCATATCATGTTCACCTAGATACGTCCAAGTGACCCACCCATTGGGCCAAGTTATTAGATGTGAACCCCAGTCCAGAAAGTCCACTTCTATCCTATGTGCCCTTAAAGCAAGTTCAGAATCACAAAAAGAGAAGAAGACAGTTCATGATGTGCCTGTGGTCAGAGACTATCCCGATGTATTCCCTAAAGAATTACCGGGTATGCCACCAGACCATGATGTAGAGTTCATCATTGATCTTTTGCTAGGAACAGGACCCATTGCCAAGAGACCCTATCGTATGTCAGTAGACAAACTAGCTGAGCTCAAGAAATAGCTTGATGAGCTCATCCCGAAGGGGTATATCAGATCCAGTGCTTCACCTTAGGGATCCCCTATTCTGTTTGTTAAGAAGAAGGATGGCTCAATGAGAATGTGCATTGATTACCGGAACTTGAACGCAGTCACCATCAAGAACAAGTACCCCCTGCCAAGAATCGATGATTTGCTTGATCAGCTTCGAGGTGCCAAGTATTTTTCCAAGATTGATCTCAGATCAGGCTATCATTAGATGAAGATTCGAGAGAGTGACATTCTAAAGACAGCTTTCGTGACTAGGTATGGGCAGTTTGAGTTCACTGTGGTGTCCTTTGGACTCACGAATGCTCCCGCATACTTCATGAACATGATGAATAAGGTTTTCATGGATGAACCGGATAAGTTCGTGGTGGTATTCATTGATGACATCCTTGTCTATTCACCCACCGCCGAAGAACATGAACATCATCTGAGAACTGTACTTGAGAAATTAGCCCAACATCAGCTCTACGTAAAGTTCAGCAAATGCGAATTTTGGCTATAGGAAGTTGCCTTCCTAGGCCATGTACTATCAGCTGAAGGTGTCACAGTTGACCCAGCCAAGATTGAAGCTGTGAAAGAGTGGGATCAACCCCGTAATGTGACAGAAGTCAGAAGTTTCTTGGGATTGGCTGGATATTATCGCCGATTCATTGAAAACTTCTCCAAGATTGCCTGTCTGATGACCAACCTTCTAAAGAAGACTAAGGAGTTTGAATGGATGCTCGAGTGCGAACAAAGCTCCAGGAATTGAAACAGAAGCTTACCACAACTCCTATACTAGCATTGCCTGACATCAGCAAGGATTTCGTGGTCCATTGTGATGCACCCCATAAAGGACTTGGTTGTGTATTGATGCAAAATGGAAGAGTGATAGCATATGCTTCTCGATAGTTAAAAGAACACGAGAACCATTACCCAACTCATAATCTTGAGTTAGCAGCAGTTGTGCATGCTTTGAAGATCTAGAGGCACTACTTGATAGGCAACAAGTGTGATATCTATACCGATCACAAGAGCTGGAAGTACTTTTTCACTCAGGAAGATCTAAATATGAGGCAACGCTGATGGCTAGAATTGATCAAGGACTATGACTTGGAAATTCACTATCATCCGGGAAAAGCTAATGTAGTTGCAGATGCTCTCAGTCGCAAGAGTTACTGTCACACCTTGATCACAGAATCCGTACCACCTGAGCTCAAGGAAGAGATTGAAGATTTCTAGCTTGAGATGCTACCACATGCTTGTTGAATGAACTCCGTGTACAGTATGATCTCACAGATCGCATCTGTTAAGCTCAGAAAAATTGTGAAGAGATCGAATATCTCCATGGTCTGATAAAACTAGGCTACAAGACCAACCACCATGAAGATGAACAAGGAACCATCTAGTTCAAGGACAGAATTTGTGTTCCTTCTGATCCAACACTACGAGAGGAAATTCTATCAGAAGCCCACGATTCCAAGTACTGTATTCACCCTGGAGGTTCAAAGATGTATCAAGACTTGAAGAAACACTTTTGGTGGAAAGGCATGAAGACAGACATTATGGGACATGTGGCACGATGTGACACCTGTAATAGAGTCAAGGCTGAACATCAAAGGCTGATAGGATTGCTGAAGCCTCTTGACATTCCTGAGTGGAAATGGGAGAGCATATCCATGGATTTCATAGTTGGATTGCCCCGATCACAGAAAGGCAATGATTCCATCTGGGTGATTGTTGATCATTTGACCAAGATTGCTCACTTTGTACCAGTTAAGATCAAGACCAATGCCGAAAAATTAGCAGATCTATATGTTGAGCATATTCTCAGACTGCATGGAGCTCCCTCTAGTATTGTATCTAATCGTGGTCCTCAGTTTGTGTCCTAATTCTAGGAAGCTCTGCACAAGTCCATTGGGACCAAACTTGATTTCAATACCGCTTATCACCCACAGACAGATGGACAGACAGAACGAGTAAATTAGATCTTAGAAGACATGCTTCGTGCTAGTGTACTGAATTATGGCTCTGATTGGGAGAAATGCCTACCCTATGCAGAGTTCTCTTACAACAACAGCTACCAAGCCAGTATCAAGATGTCACCAGTTGAAGCTCTGTATGGTAGACCTTGTAAGACACCTTTGATGTGGTCCCAACCGAAAGAAAGATCATTCTTTGACTCCGCTAAGATTCAAGATGCTGAAGGAGTTGCTCAAGTGAAGGAGAATTTGAGAATTGCCCAAAGTCGATACAAGAGCTATGCTGACAAAAGGAGAAGAGAACTTGAGTTCAATGTGGGAGACTTCATCTATCTCAAGGTATCCCCGCTACATGGAACCATCAGATTCCATGTGAAGGGAAAGCTTGCCCCTAGATTTGTTGGCCCATACAAGATACGCAAGAGAATTGGAAAACTCGATTACAAACTTGAGCTACCTGAGGAATTGGCGGGTGTACATCCCGTATTCCATGTCTCACAGCTACGCAAGTGTTTGAGAGTGCCCGATGAAGTAGTTCCAACTAATACACTTGACATTCAAGATACTCTTGAGTATAAAGAACATCCTATCAGAATTCTGGGAAGAGATACCAAAGAGACCCGAAGCAAAACTATTCCTATGTGCAAGATCCAATGGAGCAATCACACTAAGAGAGAAGCAACATGGGATAAAGAGTCTGACCTCCGTCTATGATACCCTTACCTCTTCGAAGAGTATGTTACGCTTTAATCTCGGGGATGAGATTCTATTAAGGGGGTAGGACTGTAACAACCCAAAAATCCACACACCAAAAATTACAACTACAAAATTTTTGTTTAAGCCCTATGTGATGTTGAGTGACACATGTAGAAACCAAACACTAGTTTTGGATTCGATGTGACCCAACTAGGTTAAAAATCATGAGCATAGTTTGGTTTTATTCCTAAATAAATAAATCATGCATGCATCCTTAATCCCACTTGTGATTTGGATTCTCTTGCCTTGTGTTATGTTTAACTAACTTACTTAATATTTATGACAAACCCTAACCAAATTGGCAACAAATAAAAGAGAAAGGAAAACAAAATAAGAAAAAGAGAAAGGAAAGAAGAGGGAGGTAGCAGCCCAGCCCAGCCGAGCCTCGCCTGCCCTTTTACGCGCGTAGCCCACGAAGCTGGCCCAGCATCGCCGCCCGCACGCACACAGCCACCGACAAGACGGGCCCGCTCATCAGCCATCACGCGCCGCACACAGCCATATCGCGCCTAGCGCCTGACGACCCAACCCTGCTTGTCAGCACAGTAGCGTCTTCTTCCCCTCGCCCACGCATTCTCCCCGCACGACCAGGGGCTGACCAGCGTGGTAGGCGCGGGCCCAGGGTCATGCAAGAAGCATGACCTTGTTCCCCCTTATGCCGTGCCCATGCTACCGCATGCGAGCCGTCGGATGCGCCGCACGCATCACCACCGCCCGATCGTCGTCCGCCATTGGAGCCCTTGGAGCTCGGCTATAAAAGCCAACGTCCGTATGCCCTAACCCTAAGCCCGTTCGCTGCCGCCGCTGGTGGCACAGCACCACACAGCGTCAAGCCGAGAGAGAGGGAGGAGGGAGAAGCAAGGAGGAGAAGGAAGCCACTGCGAGGAGGACCTCACCGGAGCGAGGAGCGCCGCCCCGATCCGCTACAGCGACGTAGCTGCTCGGCACAGCACTGCATCGCCTCATCACGGCCTCGCCTTGCCACCGCACCGCCATCCTATCGCCACGAACCCTACGGTGAGCCATCTTGCTGAGACCACCTCCCTAGCCAAATGGAACGTGCACCGCCATGATCAAACCATGCTGGAGCTTTGAGCCTTGACCTAGCCCAATTGGTTAGCTAGGGAGACCGCCATGGCCACGCTTGCCGAGACCCAGGATGCGCCGTGCGAGCTACCATCATCCAAAAGGAGGACCCCAGCCATGACGTTGTATATCGGAGTAGGAGCGCACATGCACGGGCACGCTCACCATGGCCGAGAGCACAACCATGGCAAGACCACCACGTCTTCTACGTCACAGTAAAGGCGACATTGACACCCCGACTGGCTCCGCCATGATGAGAGACACACCGCGCTCACCTTAGCCAAGGAAGAAGCCCACTTGAGCCCTGCGTTGCCGCACCGCACCCCATCGGAGCGCCACCGCCTCTGTTTTGCCCCCACCACCGTGGCCGGAGCCACTGGGAGCACCAGAAGCTCCTTCAACACACCCACCATGGCCATAGAAGCACCGTGGAGCTCACACGCTCCTCCAACTGGACTCTCGCTACCACTGCAGCCCTGTCCATGCACGCTGACGAACCCACGCCGCCGTTCACCATGGCCAGAGCCCTAGGAAGCCCTAGCCATCGCCCCGACCCCACCATCGCAGTTGCCATGGCATGGGGAAGCTATTGTCTACCCTAATCAGACTCTAGCGCCGCCGCGGGGGATCGCTGGTGATCTCACCGCCGGTGGGAGCCCCGTCGGGGAAGAGAAGGGGATTTTCCCTCATTGACCACATCGACCACGTCCCGAGCAGCTCCACCGAGCTCCAACCACAACCACGCTAACCATGTCCCAAGCAGCTCCACCGAGCACCGACCACAACCTCGCCGACCACGTCCCGAGCAGCTCCGCCGAGCACCGACCACAACCTCGTCGACCATGTCCTGAGCAGCTCCATCGAGCTTCGACCACAACCACGCCGACCACGTCCCGAGCAGCTCCACCAAGCTCTGACCACGACCACATCGTGCATGTGAACCGAACCCTAGGAAGGAGTAAGTGGACCAAGTCCTTCATAGACCGGCTCTGTGGTCTATGGACCAACGTAGGCGGGTTCACCATTAACCGCGCCTCACCTGCGCCCGTGGATCATAGCCCGTTAGTGGCCCAGTAAGACGATGTGGCTGCACCAGCATGCACCACGTGGCGGGCCAAAGCCCAGCCCGTATCTAGGCCCAACTAGCCTAGTTTGGACCTGGCCTGAGCTGACCGTTGACCGGGGCCACATGTCAGTGATACCGTCAGCAGGACCCCACCTGTCAACTCGGATTCGAGATGCTGACGTCATGTTGATGTCATGCTGATATCAGCATGCCACGTGGACCAGTCACAGTGTGCCACGTGTTAGCACGATATTAATTCAGCCTTTTTCCCATTTTCAGAAATGATTTAAACTTTGGAAATTCATAACTAATTCATACGAACTCAGAAAAATACAAGACCAGGACCAAAGTTCATCTAAAATCAAGCTTTACGCAATGAACCCATGTTTGAGTGCATTTGGCTCTTTTGAATTTCCATTGCTTCTTTGTGCTATTCTATAGATGTCGTTAACGCAACTATAATTTGAACGTATGCAGACTCGGAGGAGAACCAGACGGACAAGGATCGTGAGTACCATGAGGAGAACAAAGACGACTACACTGAAGGTGCCACATCCCACCCAATCTCGTAGCACCTATTACGCATGGCTAATATAGAACTGCTATTGCTTTACTTTACTGTTATAATCATACTATGATAGGACTTGCATGGTAGTATGCTTACTAGATGGCCTTTACCTTGACGCAACCTTACCCCTGCATACCCTGCTATTAGGCTAGACACACGCTTAATGCTATATTTCATTGCTTATACTTCTACTACGCTTATACTACATTAATGCGTGGTGGAAACTGGTGTTATCTGGACTATGGGGAGAGTGTTGCGTGTGTGACTTGCGTGTGTGGAGGGTGAGGGTTGTGTCGACCAAGTTGGAGTATACGACGAGCCTAGGGCAAGTCTTGCCTTGGGGTGCTACCTGGGCACCCCTAGAAATGGATACCTGTGGTGGGTAAATGGTATATGAGGTGGTCCTAGGTGTGAACCTGTGATGGGAGGAGCCCGAGATGGAGGTGCTATGGTGGCACGGAAAATGGAAACCCTGATGGAGACATTCTGGCTTGGTCATCCCTAAGGACTTACTAGTACTCAGATTCACCGGGAAGCCTTACGTACCACTTGCCCTATATGGTGCGGGACGGTCGGACTACTTGGTAGGATATTGCCACTACTGCTAGGTTGATAGCGGACAGTGTAAGGAGGTACGGGGCACGAAGGATTTTCCCCCACACCCTTCCAAGACTTCATGGAGACCTTGTGGACCCGGCTCATGACTCACAGTTTCAGTCACCCTAGACAAAACTTGGGGTGTACCAGGGCTGAATGGTAGAGTGGCATTATCCTAGGCTAGCAAGCAGCCAGAATCAGCCCAGTTGACAATGGTTAGCAAGGAAGGCGGATCTTGTGGTTATGTAAAACCTCTGCAGAGTGTATGGTTGATCGATCGATACATGTGCCGACTTGTCGGCTATGGACCTTTCCTGGGTTTCGCTTAAACTAGATAATGAGATGAGTCCTTCTCTTCTTCCCCCGTGAGAGTGTCGATCATAGCCAGGGGCTACGGGCCATGAGACAGTGCCGAGAGGGAGTTGGCCTGTCGACTAAGCGATGGTATGGTGATGGTATGGAGATGGTGGTATATCGATCCCAGGATCAAAACCTGGCTCTAGACGGGAATGAGGTGGAATGTGTGTGGGGATGGTGTTAAAACTTGACTATACTAATATATACTTGATATGCTACATCATAGGAAACCCTAGCTTTATAGGTTCCTTTTGATTATATCCAACTTGCATCCAACTTCCACAAAGCATAGCTCATAAGGTGGGAGTGGCCAGTACAAATCGTACTGATAAATTTTGGCACACAGGTTCTACTAAGGAGTATAGCTCCAAGGAGTTTGACGGTTGAGGGGTTCGTTCCTACACTCGAGTTTAGCGATCTTATCTTCAAGCTGTTCTGATTGAATGCTACTTTTGATTCCGCCAATGCGACGATGTAATAATTTATATAATTCCGCACTATTTGTACTCTGATATTATGTTGTATGGATGTGATATTCGACTAGAATTTGGGTAATATGATCTACAACGGTCTTATTACACTTCGACTCTGTGGATTTCCCCTTGCGGAAATCAGGTCGTTTCAGCAGTCCTTTGCCAACAACTATATTGAGGGGTAGAGGCTATATATACCCCCTTGGTCGGCCATTTGAGTCTTCTTAGAGTTGAAGGAAGTTGCTACCAATTTGAGGCTTATCTCTAAGTGCTCTAGCCACCAAAAGTGCTTAACGAAGTTTAGGTGATTAGCATTAGCACTTTTTGTAAAGTGCTTAGGCTAGTTATACCACCATATTAGTGCTTGCTCTAGGTTTAGGCCTGGTGTTTAGTGAGGTTTGCATATCTCTTACTACTTAGTGCTTGTGTAGACCATTGTTGTTCCTAGAGGGGCTTAATCTTGTGAGATCACACCAAGTGCATTTGTGGTGTTGCCTCTAATGGTGTACCTATGGGAATAAGCCCCACAACATTTTGGTCAGAAGCTTGATAGTGAAGATGGTGAGAGCACTCCGGGAGAGGCCATTACATAGAGACCCACTTGCACATAGAGAAGACCCATGGGCTATGGCATTACGTGGTCAGGAGCTTAGCCCTTGAGAGGTCATCTTTGTGGGGCTCCAATGAGGACTAGGGGGCGTGAGCTTCTTCATACCTTAGGAAAAATATCATCATCAGGATTTTGCTTTCGCTAACTTATTTAATCTTCCACATTTACTTGCTTTCTAGGTCGTGTGCTTTACCTTTTGTAGTATAGCTTTCTAGGTTACTGTATATGGTTGGAACCTTGGGTGCAAAACTTATTTGCATTAGAGATTGCAACATTTAGCAAAACCTGGTTTCACATTTGGATAGATATATCGCATAGGTTTTGATAAGAATGTCTTAGGTGGCATTAGTTTAAGTTGACTAATTCATCCCTCTAGCCGTCTTAGATGTCATGGTCCCTTCATCAAGACCCAACACAATGTGTTACTAGAGTGATGCACAAAATAGAGAGTATTAAAGGTAGCTAGCAACACTACAACCACTTATGCCCACGCTAGAAAAATGAGGAGCGACATAAGAAGTTGCGCCTTCTCGCACTAGTGCTATCTTTATATAAAATATTTTCCTTCTTAGGATCCCAAGCTCAACATGGAAGGGTCACAGTCAGGCTAGAGGTGGCTAAAAGTAGACATGATCAAATGATGGGTCAAGTTGGGTTGGGGTTGTGACGGGAAAAAATGTTGGGTTAAAATCTTTGGCTCGAGCCTGACCTGACGTACTTCCGGGTTGAGTTAGGTCAAGTTGTTTCTCAGTTTTTATTGGTTTTCCTACGTTAGGTTGGGTTTTTTTGGCTAGGTTGGGTCATAGGTCAAAAATCATCTTGACCCAAACTCGACCTGATGCACTTTTGAGTCATTCAGATTGGTTTTTTCAAGTAGGTTGAATCAGGTTGGTTGGATCGAGTGCCTATGTTAAAGTCTAAGTGGAAGGGTTGGTAGCATGGCAACAACTTGGGAGGAGGCCAATACCAAGGCGAGGGAACTAGATCACCAGTCTTCCATTGCATCGGGGAGGGCGTGGCGAAGGATGCTCATGCACATCACTCCATATCTAGGAATGCGATGAGCACATGAATGTTTTAATCAAATGATAGAAGGATGGAGAGTAATGGTATGGCAAGGAGTTTTTTATAATTACTAGCCTACGGTGGAAATAATCATAAATGTTGGTGGTTGTGATGCCTTTAATGTAGCCATGGAGAAGAAGAGAGAGATATAGCTATTCATGCAAGAAAGAAGATGGGGGTTATTATTCCTATATGGTATTTTTATTTACCACGTGGGTCTTGATAGTGATGCCTACACATTGCAATTTGAGGAGCAATGTTTGTTTTCCTGGTTGGCCCATTTTTTTCCTAGCTTGGATTCAACACTATGGAAGGCCTTACTTGACCTCCCACCAGTTTATTAGGTAGGTCTCCTTTATTTGGCACTAAGCCTCCTCATGATCATATCCTTAGGCATTAGACATGGACCATACAAAGATGAAAGGACCACCAACTTCCTATTTAAGACTCCATGAAATCTACATGTAGTTAGAAGTAGAAGTGGCCATGTCAAGAAGACTGGTATGTCATGTCACGAGGTTGGACGCTGCATAGGCGTGAGCTAGTGCTATCAAAAAGAAAAAAGTGGGAAATGTAGCAATGCGAATATTAGTCTGGTACTTATACATGTGATCCTGAATGAGACATCAGTGCACTGGCCTAGAATTGGACTTTGCTCATATGGGGGGCATGATGAGTAATAACTGAAATTGCTTTCCCAATTCCATTTCTCCTATTTTTCCTCTCCGCTTCTTCCATCTCTATCTCTATCTTTATCTCTATTCGTCTCTATCTCTCTCTTCTAAGTTCTTCCCCAAATAAATAGATATATCCCTATTGCATCCTTGGATCAAGAGGGACATGAGAATTGGTATCAGATCTAGGTTCTTCGTGCAAGTAATTCCTTTGTTACCCTCTCGTCCTTGAGTGGCGATCGCTGTTAGTTGGTGTTGTCCTCGAACTTGACATTGCAATTCTAGGTCTGCAATTATATTCACTCATTTTGGTGTAGAGGAATTTACCACGGTTTCTAATTAGTAAGTGGCTCATACTTGGCAGATTTGTGCTGCCATGGAGGATGCGGAGGTGAGGTTGTGCAAACTATTTGAGGACAAGCTCACGATGACCGCAAGGAAGTTATTTGGCACAAAGTCCATCGACCAGGCCACTCGGGTCGACCAAGTGCAACCAAAGGTGGACTTGTCGATGTCTTTTCTCGGAGATGCTCAGCAAGAACGACTTCATGCCGCACATGATCTTAAGGAGTTCCCTGCTCCAAGGGTGGGACCTCTAGATCACCATGGTCCACAATTGATGGGACCGCATCCTCAGTTTCCACCTCTACCACCTCATCATTTCCATATTGTGCAGGTGAATTTCCCCACTTCTTCTTAAGCAATTGATTTGGGTTTTTTAATTATGCGGGTGATGTAGGCGTTGTGATGCTTGTTGGGTTTACTGATGCAAGTCAAGGTGGGCTAGTTCTAGTTTTGTTGGATTCTCAAAATAGTCTTCATAAAATTTGCTTCTAAAATGGATTTCTTGAAGTTTGATGGGGCAGATGTGCATATCTTGTTGTAAAGGGTCATGCATATTTCACAATTTATCAAATTCCTAAAGAATTTCATGTCACAACTACCTCAATGTATTTGATAGATAGGGCTACCAAATGGTATCGACATTAGAAGATTGTCTTAAGGGTTCAGAGTTGGGAGCAATTTTAGAAGGTGATATTGTCTAGATTTGAAGTGACCATCCATAGGGGCAAGATGTTAAAATTATTGATCAGAAAAACCTTAGAGTCGATGACCCAAGATGGAGGGGTGAATTGGGTCACTAAAAACTTAACCTAGGGTTCTATTTAAATTTCTTCTAGTAGATAAACTAAAATAACTAACTAGAAAGATGTGTACTTAGGTTTATTGATGTTCTATACTTACCTAAACCCCAAGAAGTTTTGTAACAAAGAGCTAATCCTATAAAAAACTAAGCTAATAGGAAAGGTAAAGCCACACAATCAAGCACATGCAGAAACATAAATTTGGTAAGTAAAGAGCTTAAGTAAGAAAATCTAAACTCTCAAGGCAAGGCAAGGCATACTGTGATGTTAGTTGACAAAATGCAACCCCCGGTCCACATTAGAGCTCAATTGAGGTAAGTTCATGGTCAATGATCTTTTTCCCGGCCATGACATTGGGCTCGCCATAAAGGCTCCTACCAACCAAGGCAAGTGTCGTAAGCCACTTAGGGGCCATTTGGTAGTGCTCCTTGGAACAGATTCTCCATGAGAATCACTCCTCCCCAACCAAACAACTAAATCTTGCATAGATTCAGGTCAGGAGTAGGTAAGAATCACTTCTCCATTTTTACTAGGAGGTGGGAGCTAAAAAACCTGCTCTCCACTGCTCCCTGTTCAAAGTCCACAAGAATCACTCTGCTCCCCACCTTGCTCCCCCACCATAACCAAGTCGATTCACTCCACTAGAGAATTAAGGAGCTAATCCAGATAATCTAAGAGTGGAGCTTTGCCAAATAGGCCCTTAGGCTTACAATTGTTGGTTGACTCTCTTAGACATCATGGGACCATCCACTATGGTTTCTCCACTAAGTGGTGGGCCTATTTCGCCCTTGCACATGAATTCACCACCACTCCACAAAAATCTAGGAGGGTCATCAATATTGCCAGAGTGATACCAAGTGTTCCAATAAACCAAGATTACAAAGGCACGCACCCTATTTCACTCTAGCTCTCAAGCTAAAGACCAATCACATGCCAATACATCCCTAAGAAATATTACAAACCTTGTATATGATCACCAAGCACTCATATGGTGGATGGAGTATTCCAACATTTGCACTAGTTTCCTGTAGTCTCAATAAGGTACTCCACCACCCCAAATGACTAGACTATGGGGTATATATATCTCCTTTAGTGAAATATATTCGTTGGCAAAGGCCTACAAAAGTTGCACTCACCAGATGGTTTGGTGTTCATATCTTTGCCATTATCGGACCACTTGTGAGTAGTACTAGCCATTGGACTAGCCATTGCTCCTATCGCTGACATCACGCATCCGATGCTTCGTATGATGTATACAACTACACAATGTACACATCTTGTCCGTTCATCACTAGATGAAGCCTAATAGTCCAATGTAGTCTTTCTCCAGACCGTTGGGTCACTCAAAGACGAATATCTCCTAGAATATTTTGCCTCTATTAGTTGTCCAACCAACAACTGTTGACGCTCATGTTGACCCATCACCAGACTATCTTGTGAGTTAATCGATCTACAAAGTGCCTTGTTTCTGTGCATCACTTAATGAACACCCGATAATCCGATGAGTTTATTTTCCTCACCGCCAAATCGTGAGGTGTTCATAATATTTTGTTTTTGATTTATTTGCAGTTGCTTCTCTAGACTTTGAACAACTTCTTTCCTTCCACCCATGGGATCTAAATAAACTTTGGCACACATGTTGGTCCTATTGCTCATTTGTGTCATTTCAATCACCAAAACTAATAAGGACACGACAAAGGGGCCATGCTCACTACAATTGACTCTCAGACAAGCTCATATATATATATATATATATATATATATATATATATATATATATATATATATATATATATATATATATATATATATATATATATATATAGAACTACTATCCTGTAGCTGGCTACAGAATAACTTATTCTGTAGCCACTTTGAGTTACGATAATTACTATGTTATTTTACGAGATTATAGTAACTCCTTACTAAGTGGTTTAATATAACGTTATGGTAAATATCCCCATGTGTTATAGTAACCCAACTATCGTAAATATGTATTTATATTATGGTAAATTAGTATATAAAATTATAGTAAATGGAGGTGGCTACAGAATAACTTATTTTGTAGCCGGCTACTGAATAGCCTCTCCCTATATATAGAACTACTATATATATATATATATATATATATATATATATATATATATATATATATATATATATATATATATATATATATATATATATATTTGAAGAATACAGAAAAACACTTCGACTACATCGCTTGACAAAGAGGCCATGGTCACTGCAATCTTACTTTTAAAAGGATGAGATTGAAATAAAAGTTATGAACATGTTGGCCTCAAGCGTTATCTCTAGAAGTATCAGTCCTTTTGGCTTTCCAACTATCCTTGTTCAAAAGAGGATGGTATACGTTGTGACATGTCATCATACACGTGTCGCTGTTATGTTCAATAGGTTGTGACAAGTTTAGTGACAGATGTAGCTATCACTAGTTAGTGACAGAAGAGTTGTTGTCACTATAACTATGACAACGTCCTCCGGTGGTACATTCAGCGTAAAACGTGAACCTATCTTGCACTGACACTAACCATGTCTCCAAATGGATCAAAACGAGATTACACATGACCCATGTCACCTAGGAGTTCCGTCCGGTGCGTACAAAATGATTTCTGAGCCAATGATATCTTTGGCGCAAACTGTGCACCTATCTTGCGTCAGGATTAGCACTATCTCCAAACAGACCGAAATGAGCTTCCACTTGAGCCTCGTCACCTAGGAGTACCATCGAGTGCGTCCAAAACGATTTCTAAGCCTATGGTGTATTTGGCACAAACAGTGCACCTAGTATTTTATCAAATAGTGTTTGATTTGTCAATAAACCAATTATGAGCATATTATAGGTCACTTGGGCTGTTACAACCACTACACATTCCTAAGTCTTCTTGTTAGATATATCCATGGATTTTATTGAGGTTCTTCCCAAATATAAAGGGTACTCTATCATAAATGTGGTGGTGGATTGGATAACAAAGCCGCTTTCTTCATTCTCAATGAACCAATTCTCGAGTTCTCCTAAGTCAAATTTTTGTACTAGCTACTGATTGAGGCTGTTGCTGTTGTCCAAGAACGGAAAACAATTCCTTGAGCCGTAGAGACAACAGCTTGAGCATGGCCAGGTGATGCTGACAGAAATAGATGAAGGAGGGAGTGATGGTTTACCTCAAGCTGGAAATGGGCCTATGAGCCGAGTACTTGTCATATGAGACCAAATGAGACGCGAGAGGGCTGGGCTGGAAATGTGCTTGTGACAAATATTTCTATTTCTCTTGTTTTTCCTCTGTGCTCTTCCAACTCTCTGCCGCAGCCCCTAGTTCTTCCCCAAATCTATCCATGTGTGCGTCCTTGTCTCCTTGACTGAGAGGGATACGGCACAATACATAATGGAGAAAGTGTGATGTAGGTACAATCCACTTTGTTTGCTTAATCCAAATAAAGTTTTATCCAATTTACTTCCCAAGCTATTTCAATTGTATCTCTAGGGTTAACATAGTATTAGACCCTCCTGATCATTATCTTCTATCACAATTTTGTTAAAAAAAACACTGGGTATGCACATGTATAGAGCACACCCGTGGCCTGTGTTTTGGCTGTTGGGTCCATCTTTGCCTTTCCCACCTCTCACTTAACCCGTGTCGCACTTCTGCGTGAATGCGGAAAGAGACTCGTGGCAGCAGGACATGATCTAGAAATAAAAGCCGATCGAGGTGGTTGAGCTGAATCGAGAATTAATCGACGGCCCCAGTAGGAGTAGAATCTAAGCATTGGCCATCAACCATTGTTTCCTCATCTGGCCGCTTGCTCTGCTTTGCTTTGCTTCTTGCTAGTTGATCTGTGCCCTTAGCCTTGCCAGTGTCCCCCCTCTAGCCTCTGCTTCTCATCTCATGTTGACGCGCATCGTTCCCCAAAGATTCGATGGTTTCAGCCTTTCAGGCGCGCCTTTGCAAGCAGAGTTGAACTAGCTACAGTATAATCAAATCCAAAGCCATGTGTGGTTTATAAGCCGACTGATGCTGTTTTGACGTGAGAGACAAATATTATATCATTACTGATTAACGTAGCCGATACGTAGCCTGTTCGTTTGGCTGTGGCTTGTCGTAAACGATCGTAAATTAATAGCCGGAACAGTATTTTTCTCTCATACAAACCAGCCAGCGATACTTCTTCATGAACCAGCAACAATACGAACCAGCCAATCAAACATGCTGAAGCCAATCATTGTACTGGCATGCAGTCGCAGGACAGTCACCCACGCGGCCACGCCGTGATCCGGCCGGCCGCCCAATCGGCGGTGACCATCAGATCAGGGCAGTTGTGAGTGATGTCATTCCGCTGACTTGTGCTGGCCCTGCTCGCCGCCTGTGCACCTGACCTGTAGGCTGTACTAGTACTAGTAGCATGCAACCAGAACAAGTCCTGCATATCACCGTCCTATTCCTATCGATTTTCCGCGAAGTTAGCTTTTACTCTGATTTATTGTCTGTGTTTTTTTTCTTACATATATAAAATAAAGTAGCAAGAGAGATTTAGTGAGTACTAGTACTTCTCCACACATCATGTCAGAACCTGGAAGAACATTGATTTTGTTTTTAACAGGCCTTCGCCACAAACATGTAGTTTTAGGAAAACATTAAGTATGTAATTTAGTTCAACTAAGTTATGGAACCATTCTAATCTAGCATTATTTGGCACTCATAAGTGAGAAGGTTATCTAAGAGAAAGGCTAATAGTACAACTTTTAGCTAATACTTATAACTCAATTATCAACCAACTCATATAGTAGTTGCTTCATAAGTTTCTTGGTTGATCTACATTAGCTGGCTTACAACCCATGTCTCTTATCTCTCCTCCTCTCTTTTATCCGCTTTAGCATAGAACCTACTAATAGCCTCTTATTATCATTGCTCTATGAGCTCTCAGTCTCAGATGGTCAGTTGACCAACTTTTTTTTTCTTTTAAATGGATCTGACCCATTTAGAAGGAGTTAATATTTTTCCCTCTCTTATACCTCCACCAGGCATGGTCAAGGAAATGCAGTGAGTCTATTTAAGTTATGTAATATTTAGTGGCAAATCTTGAGCGCGAAAATAAAAAAATACAGTTACTTGAAGAAGATTGTACAACTAAAATAATGGCTCTATGTTTATGTATCAAGCCTCTTGTTCATGGTTTATGCATCTCTAATGCCTTAATTCATCAAATTATACATCTCACTAAAAAAAATTTAAGTCTCACCTCGTCTATTAGTTGTTACAAATTTTTTAAAAAGATCTCGAGTGAGAATGCTACATAAACAAATAGACAAAAAAATAAATGGGTTAATTATATGCTACTAAAGGATTATAAACACAATGTATATGAGACATATATTTTTATTATCAGAGATGATGCAGTCTTCTAAAGGCAATGTGTATGCAACAAAATGGATTTTAAGAGCGTGTAAGCAAAGGAAAACCATATTTCTCAATATTATGGAACCATTATTCCTTAACTTAAAAAACTTAGACTAAAAATAACAAGTAATTATATGCTACTTTCTCTAAAATATAAAATGATACAAAAAAAATTTAAACCGGTTCCAAAAATAAGAACAATCAATAAGAAAAAAACCAGAAACTGAAAAGTAAGAAAACTCGCAAGAAAAGTGTGGGCGCTCAAGATTCATGTGTGCAGCAACCGAAAAAAAACCCCAAAATGTGCTTTGGCTCCCAAAAATAGGCTCCCCAAGAAACCCACGGACCACAGATTAGCTAACACACGCGCACGCGTACAGCGAAGAAATGGCGATGGCGATGAAGCCATCTTAGCCCCCTCCCTCCCCTCTCCCTCTCCCCTCTCCATGGCCGCCCCTCCTCTGGTGTTCGTCGCCGCTGCTGCCATAGCCGCGCTCGCCATCCTCGTCCTCGTCGTCTTCGCGTTCCGGCGATGGTGGAGGCGGCGTGGGCAGCGGCAGCGGCAGCGCCGCCCGCTCCAGACCGCGGCGGCGGCCCCGACCCCGGTCGCTGTCCAGGTCAAGAACCAAGCTTTCTTGTCCCCTTCTTGTTGCCTCGAGTCGCCAAGATGCGAAACCTCCATGTTTTTATGCGAATCGCTAGTCCCGGTGTTTCTTGGAAGAATCTATATACACAGGGATCGCCGGTCGATTGGGGATTGGGGGTTCTTGCTGCCGCGCCATTAGCGGAGAATTCTTGGGCCTGTCCTGTGGCGCATTTTGTCTTCTTTGTGTTATTTCTTCAAACGTTGGGATTCTAATTCATACGGTGTTGAGGTCCATCTCTAGTTGTTTTTGGCCGTTGGCTTGTTTCTTGTAGTCTTGTAGATAAATAGTATTGCATTGATGGTTTGAGGCTGTTTGATTTGTGCCACTGTAGTAGTTGAGACATGCTTAAGGTTGATTAGGCTGTCGTTGCTGCTTACGTTGGTATCAATCGCTATGAATTGGCCAGCAGTGGGAGAAAAGTATTGTTGTTGCATTTTGTTGTTCAGTGATCATGATATCAAATGATTGCTTATTATTTCCTTAGTTGATGGATCATGATGAATAATGAGTATCTAGCTCCCAAGCGGACAAAAAACATCTACTCCCTGATAAGAAATCTGAGCTGATTTTTCTCTCTCGGAGCTGTTACATGCATGAGAACATGCTGGATGCTGTGGCCTAGGCAATGGCACTTAATTTTATAAGGAATCTGAAAGAAATATTAAATTTGGGCTTTATTCATTCCAATGTTTTTGTGCAGGAGCTTTGGTTATTGTCAGTAACTCATTTCCTCACACAAGCAGATCAGTCATAAAAGTAAAAAGAAAAAGAAAAAGAAAAAAAGAAAAAAAATTGTGTCGAAAGTCATGACATAAGGGTTGTCCAAACTAATTCAATGATCCATGTTCTTAGACATAGACTTGGCACTTTCCTTAATAATTTCTGTGGAGTGGTAGCCACATCAATTGACCTTTGCCTTTCATGGAATGCTTATGATAACTAGTTATAACGAAATGTAATTGTGCACTGAGGCATTTCCACTACACGATCTACATCAAGCTCTTCTTTTCTTTAATTGCAATGTGGATGTACTTGTATTGGTGTCTCAATGCTTTACACTCTCTACTTGCAGGATGAGGATATAGATAGGCCTCTTCTTTCTGAAAATCGGGGCGATCACTCTAGACAGAGTAATAGTTTTCTCAGAAGTTCTGTAGGAGAACCTTCGAAGATTCAAACAAATAGGAGTAACACTTCGCCTAGAAGCCATGCAATTACTGATACAGGGAGGATTTATCCTGCTGAATGTTGTGCTACACAAGGTATGCATAATCATACCCAACCATTTAGTAGCCTTGTTGGAGTATCAGCTATGTTCTCGTATTTGTTGGATTGCTCCAATTATGGATTTACAATTTTCCAGTTACTGATAATCTCTACTGATTTTGTAGGAGAAACTCATGTAATCAATGTTGAAAATGATACTTCTGAAGAGTTTCAATTAGGAAGCACACTAAAACGTACACCACCACCAAAATGGCCAACACCTGATCAGAAGCACAGAAGAAGGGTTTCTGGAGAGGATAATCATAATGGAAGTGTTTCTCTGAAGGATAATACATATCGTAAGCTATCCTTCAAACTTGACCTGGACATTCTAATAGTCCATTGCTTGCAAAGGTTGGCATTTATATGCCCATTTCATCCAATCTTTTGTTAGAAGTGCAGATAGCATCCTGAATTTAGAGGTCATAGCTGGTCCATCTCATGGAATAAGCTGTTATCGGCAGTCAAGTAGACCTTCTATGCTCCCAATAACTCTTGGAAGGGTTCCCCCTAGTGATTTAGTGTTCAAGGACTCTGAAGTATCAGGGAAACATGCTCAGATAAACTGGAATGCAAAGGTAAGTTGTTCAAGAACTATTTATGTTTCTATTGTACTTTCAATTTAATGTGATTTGAAATGTTTGCTTCTCTGTACTTTTAGCTTTGAAAACTGAATAAGTGATGCTATCGATCAACCTTAGCAGTACCATTATGTATGTTTGTGATCATCAAAATTGAGGTGTATGTTTTGTCCAAAATTATTACTCAAAAACTCTATATTGTGAGTGTGGATGCTACGGGTACATGTTTCAAACCTAATAATTTAAAATGCCATGGCAGAAACTGTTCCTGCAAGGTTAGTCATGCTTACTTTTGTCAGCACCATCATATCATTAGCTGCTTATTTGTGAGCAGAAACATACTGGATACAACACAACAACACAACACAACACAACAAAGCCTTTAAGTCCCAAACAAGTTGGGGTAGGCTAGAGTTGAAACCCAACAGAAGCAATCAAGGTTCAGGCACGTGAACTGGATAAAGCTTGATAATTGGCTCACTAGAAAACTGTGTAGGGTAGAGCCTCTAAATGTTATCTGGTTGTCGACTGTATTGACCAAATCTGTAGATTATGTTACAGTCTTTGAGATGCTTTCACTCATCTAGTTACTTATGTGCTGCAGTACAATTTAAAATTCTTCCTTACCTCCGAAACAGTGATAATTGGTATATCCAATATTGCAGACATTAAAATGGGAACTTGTGGACATGGGCAGCTTGAATGGAACTTTCTTGAACTCCCAGTCGGTTCACCATCCAGATGCTCAGTCTAGGCGTTGGGGTGAACCTGCTGAACTTGCACATGGTGATATTATAACTCTAGGGACTTCATCTAAACTATCTGTAAGTTCATAATATTCTTTCAGCATGTCTAGTTTCTTCCAAACTTGGTAAAATATTTTAGGCAAAATTTGCTACAGGACATGCAAAGTGACCCCTCTTTGCTAGCGGACATGTAAAATTTGGCGATTTGCTGGTGGACACTCTAGTTCCTTACAAATTTGCTGATGGACACCGGACCGAATAAAATATTCATTTTTGGGCTTTCGAGGAGAGAGAAGCACGGGAAATGTCCTTTCTGCCCCTGGCTGTTTCTTCTACCTTGGTCTCCTTCCTCTGGCCACAGCGGCGCGGGGCCCACGCACGGTAAAACTGTGATCACTGGGCTTGACTTCAGCTGATGTGGCATTTGACGACTACGTGGCGCGATAGGATTGGCTCATATAGGTGATGTGGCCTCACCTTTGACTGGTTGACCGGTGGTCAACATAGGATCTGAACTGCCCATCTCCGATCGGATGGTCGTGGTTCGCTGCCTTTGTGTCCAGGAAGACAGAAGCAACGGCGATGGCTCGGCTTGGAGCTCTGGCGAGGACAGGGGACAATGCTGTGGCTTTGAATCGAGCCCTTTAAGGGGTTGGGCGGACGTGCCATGCCACTGCGGTTCCAATGGAGGAAACGGGGTGGCGAAAGGAGGTGTGCACGGGGAGATCGATGATCTCGAGCTGTGGTCGGCCATGGCGGCGGCGGCGATTCGAGGCACTGGAGCAAGAGAGGAGGCTCGAGGAAGGGAGGCGTGGTGGCGGCGTGCGATCGCGGTGCCGGTGCTTCCCTTAAATAGGGCGGGGAGGGGAAGGATGGCCGGGTCGTGGAACTTAAAAGCCGGTCGTCAATGGCGGCCGCGGTGGCAAGTGTGGTCCCTGCGGTGCGGGAGGGAGCTCGGGAGGGCGAGGCAGACGCGGCAAGCAGAGAGAAGTCCGAGGGCGCTCTTTATAGGGGCGGAGGAGAGGAGGAGAGAGCCGGGTCGCTAGCTTCACGTGCAGGCCGTCAATGGCGCCTCAACTCTGACACGGCGCGTGCGGGATGAAATGATCGAGCGAGGGCGGGTGCGGCTGGCGGGTGTAGGCTCGGTCCACACGGGTGCGGTGGACGTGGGGAGGAAGCCTGGGTGGCCGCGCCGCCCCAGCAGCAGCAGCCACGGTGGCCATGCCGGTGGTGGCCCTGCTTGGCCATGGTGTTGCTTGGAGGGGGAGGGAGGAGGAGGGAGGACGCGGTGCGGCTCGGAGGAGGGGCGCAGCCGCCGTCGACGGTGGCGCTGTGGGGCTGAGGTGCTGCTCGGAGAGGGAGAAGGGAGGACGCGGTGCTGCTCGGAGCAGATGGGGAAGAAGAAAGAGGTGTAGAAGAAAGGGCAGGGACAAATTGGACATTTTACCGCCCTTCTCTCTCCACAGCACCTAGAAATTAATATTTTATTGGATGGGGTGTCCACCAGCAAATTTGTAAGGAACCAGAGTGTCCACCAGCAAATCGCCAAATTTTGCATGTCCGCTATCAAAGAGGGGTCACTTTGCATGTCCTGTAGCAAAATCTCCCAATATTTTATGGATCTTTTAGTAGTTCAACTATACAGTCTACTGAACTTGCATTGTATGTCTTATAGTTATAGAAGTCTGAATCCTTTGGAATTGATCAGAGTTGATATGTTTCTAGAATTGGTTGCATATGCTCATACCAAATCCTAAGTCTTGATCCGTATGCTTGATATCTTCACAAGTCTTAATCTGAAACACTTCATCTTTTGTAGGTTTACATGGCCATTATAATCTCATACATTTAGTTCAAACTGAATATAAAAAATTACAGACTCTGTGTCCTACTACTCATTATAAACTACTGAACTCCATTCACCAAATCCGATTGTATGGAACATACAAGAAGAGCAAAACCTTTTAGTTTCAAGCAACTTGGGATAGGCTAGAGATCAAATCCAACATGACTTACCAAAAAGAAGGGAAAATAAAGTGAAAATAAAATAAAAACAGCATCAAAATAGTGAATTAGTGATATCATGAGGGATCTAAAGCCTATTCCCTAAAGCACATGAATAGCTGATGAATGTATGGAATATAGTTATTTACATTTTCTTTTCATGCTTCTGGGTGTGCTCTTCCACTTTCATTCCATATGATGTGCCATAAGTCTCTTATGGCTAGTTTTGGTATATAAGCTTAATCTTTGCATATGAGTTCATTTTTGCTAAGAAGGGTTTGGTCCTCAAAATCATGATTCTGGTGTTCCCTTCTGTTGCAAGCCCATATGTGGATCTGTAGACCACTTATTGTCATATATTGCCCATTGAATTTCCACACATCTGACGATAAGTAGGGGAAAAGTTCGTCTAGTGTGTTTTTATTGGAGAAATCATAATGAATGGTTTATTTCTAGTGTCAACTGTCAACAATATTGTCTACAAATTGAATAGTTGTTAAAGCTAGTGTTCTAAAAAGCTCTGCAGGAGGCATGCTGCCACTTAAGCTGTCACGTGGTACTAGGATGGGTGTGGGTGGGTTGTGTAGCCTAGCACCTGTGTGGGGGCTAGGCCACTGTTTTAGAACATTGAATGAATGCTAGCTGCTGGCTTACTGGAGTTGCTAAGTGATGCTTGATCATCATTGTTTGTATGGATTCTTGCTTCATTCGGCTTACTTTGTTGAGGGCTGGTTGAAACACTGCAACCAGCACAATGTCCAATGATATCTGTTCATCTGGTCCAAATTCATGATTTGAAGTATACACATGTTATTTGGTCTTAAAGTTTCTGGTGCTTAACATTCAGCTTACTTTGAGCATCATAGCAATTGTTCAATAGTTGGTCTTTTAAAAAAAAAATCAATTGTGTTTCTACCTCTGAAGGTTCAAATTTCACTGCAAAATCAACGAGTTCCTGCTGGTGTTGGTATGGCATCCGATCCAATGGTGGCACGTAGAAGTGGAAGGAAACTTCCAATGGAAGACATAAGCTTTTGCCAGTGTCCTCTGCAGGGTGTTGAACATGTCAGTAATCAGATAGTTCTTCCAAATTCTTTATTCTTTATTTTTTCTTATGCCTGATTTTGTTGCAGTTTGGGCTCTTTGGTATTTTTGATGGACATGGTGGGGATGGAGCTGCCAAAGCTGTCAGCAAGTTAGTCATTTGTGCTTGTTTGATGCATGACTATGCATTGCATGGCATCAGTTTATCACTTTATCCTAGTATCTGGGGATTTTCTTGTATTCATTAACTCCAAATGAACCAGCACATATATTTTATTTTTAATATTTTGATATTTTAATCTCACCATGCAAAACTGATGTTTTCCCTTTCAATTTGTAGGATTCTTCCAGAAAATCTGGGATACATTTTGTCTCATCCTGAAACAAAAGAACGAGTGCAATCATGTTCTGATGCTTCTGATGTTCTTAGATATGCTTTTACTTTGACAGAAGACGCAATCGATCATCAGTATGAGGTTCACCCTTTCTCTAGTTGTCATGTGTCAGATGCTATTGTTGAAGTGTTAGTTCAGACTTATCTTCCTATTACCTTAGTGAATTTTATATTTTGTGAAAGGTTTGTTTATGTGTTTGCAACTTGCAAGGCTGTGATATTTAGTATTTTAGAGCTGTCCCTCTCGACTTAATCTGCGTTATATATTTCCATGTTTTATATATCAGGCTTATCAAGAAATCTTACTGCTGTAGTGATGTCAACAATTATTTTTCTGTTGGGGTCACAATTCATGACACAGTTTGTCTGATTGCTGATCCCATCTCTTGAGTACACATTATTAAGTTGTTTTGGTCCTAATTGAAATGGTTTCTCTGGTTTCCAACCTTTTTACTGAAATGAATTCATCTTTAGGACACAGATTTCTAGGTAGCTTTGCTCCCAGATTTGAGATCTTGTTATGTAAGCATGTACCCTACTATCATATATTGTAAGAATCCTCCCTTGGTCTGAATGCCTACCCAGAAATAGCAATGGTTGTTTGCTTCTGAAAATTTGTAGTCTAATCGGAGTCCTCTTATATGCCTTAGTCATTTGTGTTACTTTGCCGAGTAGTAGTTGCATACTCTTCCCTTGAATTACCTTGATACAAACTGTTAAGGCTTACGGTTTTTATTTGTCCCTTCTCAGGGATGTACAGGCACAGCACTTCTTATTTGGTTTGATCAGAATAAAGATTGTTTTGCCCAGTGTGCTAATCTTGGCGATTCTGCTTGTGTAATGAGGTAAGGGGTTTGCCCAAGCCATGCAGAGATTTTTTATTAAATATAAACAAGCCAGCTGATATGTTAGTTTTTCCTGCTAACATCCTGTATGGTGTAGAGTTGCCAAAAAAAAATCCATAAAAAGAAAACATTGTTAGTAACATGTTTCCGAGCCCCATGACAACCTAAACTTTTTCAGTGTCAATGGAAAGACGATTGATATGACTGAAGATCATCGAGTAGCTAGTGCAACTGAAAGAGCTAGGATAGCAAGAACTGGGCAGCCCCTGAAAGATGGGGAAGTTCGTCTTAATGGTATGATATTTTGCTCCGTTTCCATTGAATTTTTTTCCCATTTACGGTGGAGGCGTAATCAATGTTGGTTGTTTCAACAGGACTAAATCTTGCTAGGATGTTTGGAGACAAGTTTCTTAAGGAGCAAGACTCACGCTTCAGCTCAGAACCATATGTGAGCCAAGCTGTTCGTATCACCAAAGCATGCACCGCTTTTGCCATTATTGCTAGGTAACTTGTGTTTTCCTAATGCTAGCAAGGTAATGCTACTGTTATAATGCAACCATCTGCTGACTAGTCAGGTTTTTTTTATATGATATATGCAGTGATGGGCTCTGGGATGTCATCAGCACTAAAAAGGCGG
The DNA here is from genome assembly GCF_019320115.1 of Miscanthus floridulus. NCBI lineage: Eukaryota > Viridiplantae > Streptophyta > Magnoliopsida > Poales > Poaceae > Miscanthus > Miscanthus floridulus. The sequence continues at coordinate 26,105,592 of NC_089583.1, read as the reverse complement.
TACAGCTTGTTGTTGAGGTAAAAGATCTTACGACTGTTTTTTCCTGTCATTGTTCTGCAGCTGCAGTAGTCTTTATCGTTGCTTGCCTTCACATTTCACAATGTACAGGGAAAGGAGAGGAACTCTGGTGACAGCACCTCAGCGGCTAAAGTAGCCAACCGTGTATTGAACGAAGCTAGGAATTTGAGAACCAAGGACAACACATCCGTGATATTTGTAGATTTTGACATTCTGAGAACAGACCTTTGTATCGCCAAATGACATGTCAGATTCGAGACCACCACCTTCTCTCCATGAATCATCTTCCTGGCTGCTTATAGCTCCCAAGTTTTGCTCCACCCGTTCTGTTTCTTAGTGAGATGTGATGTGTTCGCATGAACCGCCCAGAAATCATCTGTAAATTGGTAGAGGAGCAGAGTGCATACCGTGTTGTAATCTGGTGCATGCTTTTAGAGTCTATCTACTATATATATATACATATGCCTTCTGCTCGGAGGCAACCATAATAACAAGGAATAAACCCAGCTTGTATGCCAACCAGCCTAGCAGATAATGCTTTGTTGACCTGCATGAATATCACATCACTTTTACCTTGCTGTAGAATGTGCATCCAAATTGAAGTCCAACTGCAAGATCGAGGCAAGCAAAAACTGCCTGACGACAGAAATGGAACGCATGCAGTCCAGTTGCTTGGTTTCAGTTTGTGCGCAGGTTGGTTGGGGCTCAGAAGGCACCAATTGCCTGCCTGACAGAAATGGAATGCTGTGGAAACAAATGCTGCCAAGGGGAGGGGTAGTAGAATCTAGTGGTGCACCCCTGTATCCCCAGGATGGAAGGATGAGAGGGTGGAAACAAGTCCTGGTCCTTTTACTCCTTTGTGCAGCCCCAGAATTAGGGCCTCGCACGTTCCCAGGAGCAGCTATAGCTGTGGTGCACATCAATCTCCTTTCCTCTCAAGGGAAAGGCACTGCAAGTAGTTGGAGCTACAGTGGTAGTACGTAGTCATAGTAGGGGATGGGCTTTCCCTGCAAGATCGTTACGAAAAGTAGAAAACGATGCCAGACCTTGCAAAAGGTGTCTCAAGGACAACAGCTAGCTTGGTTGATATATCACCACAACAGAGCCATGCATTGGGTACAATAAACATCCGTACTATTGCAAAGAAACATCAAACATCACTGCCCCAGTGCTATTCCAGAAGCCATATAGTTATGAAAAATACGGCCCGTCAGACTTCCACGTATAATTTGAGGTCTGCCAATGAATGTCCACTTGACGATAGAAGATCATCTTTTGCCCATAGAGCATGTCCACCAGTTTTCAAAACTAATCTGTCCCCCAATATCTATATATATATTTTTGAGAATCACGAAGTACAACGCAGACGCCCATAATACGCACGCACACTCACCCCCTATAGATACACATACACAAACTTTATCCCTACGAGCACCTTCGAAGGGCCGCCTCGTTGTTAACGGAGACATCGCTTACAACTGAAAGCATAGCGCCGTTAAATCCTGAAATAAATCTAGAAAAATGCGAGCACCCTTGTTAAAGCGAGGACTTCAACCCGGATGGCCAGATTCCACCATAAAGAACCCAACCAACTGATCTATGATCAGTTCGCCAATATCTATATATTAGGGTAGCTTAATAATATTGCTTTTTCTGAATATTAGAAGAGTTGGTTCAGCAGTGCCCCCAATGTATCCCTCCTAATACCTACACAAAAGATGGACCCATAGGTGTGTAATAAAAAATAGCTAAAAAGTGATGGTTGGAATGTGCCTCGTGCTATTGGGAGAGATATAACTCTCCCTTTATTTGAGGGGTGATAAGAAAAATTGGTGACCACAAAAACCTTTATTTGAGGTGTGATAAGAAGAATTGATGACCACAAAAAAAGAAGACTGCTAAAACAAGAAAAAAAGCACCATAGCCCCTAGTTATAAGGATATGAAGAGATATTGTGGCTGCTCCATATGCTTTATCTCGTTCCATTCTCCTTTGTTCACTTGGACCCCGAAGAGAAACTCCATCAGATTGAGAAAAGAGACCCCCTTTCCCTATATTCTTACAAAAAAGGGATTGAGGTGCAAAAACACAGCTCTAGTAAATCTCCTTTTTTTCAAAATTTTTCTCAATCCCTCGAAATCTCCTCTCTTTCCCTCTAGAGGGGATCTGGTAGTAATTTTTCTCAATCCCCACTACTACAGAATGGACTTGTTGTCCCGGGCGGTAACGGCATTTTGTCCCGGTTACCGCGCCGGGACAACGATCCCGGGACTAAAGGTGGAACCTTCAGTCCCGGGTCATCGAGCCAGGACTAAAGAGGGACCTTTAGTCCCGGTTGGTGTTACCAACCAGGACTAAAGGTCCTCCAGCCGAGTAAACCTGGCCGCACTTTTTAGTCCCGGTTGGAAACCTCAACCGGGACTAAAGGTTCCTTTTCTTTTTCTTTTTTTTGTTTAATTTGTTTTCAGTTCAGTTACACATATTTGTTTAATATATAATATGTTTTTATGTACGTATTCTACGCTGCTAATATAAATATACGCACGCATATAATTACATCTAATTCTCATCTCGAGCATTATTGTATTCGAATAAAATATGAAACTATATATATTATAGATATATATGTATATATACAACACTTTCATAATCTTGTTCTCGAAAATAACGATATCAATAAATATTTAATTTACATCATTAGTTCCTTAGATCAAAGTAGAACTCGCCGTTGGGATTTAGCACTTTTTCTAGAAGATATCCTGCTATTGAATCTTGAACTGCTTTCAGATGGTCTTTTTGCATGACCCTTCGTTTCAACCATTCAGTCTTGCATTTGAAATAAAGGAAAAGTATTAATACATATATATATATATTCATTTAAAAATAAATAAAAAATTGATATATACGTACTCTGAGGACATCTTCAGGAGTTCTTCTTATGTATGCAGTGATAAATTCACAAACGTAGTATCCACACAAGTTATTACCTGGTTCCTGCCGCAAACACCACTGTACAAGAAGAAGATTATTCTCATCATCTTATACGTAAATTGAAGTACGATATAGTAATTAAACATGTGGGGAAGTATATATAGTACTACTTACTGGTATTTTAACTACATTAAGTGGTGCCTTGCAATCCTTGCGGTGTTGCCGAATAAACTATTTTCAAACCCTGTGCGACCAATAATGTACGATCGTTAATAAATTATGGCAAAGTCTATTCAATAATAGTTGTGCGCGAGAGATCGAAATTACCCCTGGATAATGTCTATCATATCTTGGTATTGTGCTCGCTCTTTTCTCAATGAGTCCAAGATTACTAACTGACTTGAGTTTAACTCAATGACAATGAGTATCCAGTGAAACCTGCATTGGTTTATACACACACGTACATGCATATAAGTTGTATTGATATTACATAAAATGTGTAGACTACATTATTATTAACACTTACTCAAAGTTGTACGGGAAAAGTATTGTTGTCTTGTCGTGCTACTTCACGAAGAACTTCATGATATTCGCCTGTGCTTCAGATACCCAGTGGTCCTTGACAATAATATCGGTTTTGAATACGATATAAGGATCAATGAAGCCAACACTGGTGTCTTGTATTCTTTGGAGCTCTGACATCTGGAATCTGTATATAAATATAAGTTACATGTGAGGATAATTATATACACGTACGCATGGAAGTGAGTTTATTAAATAAAAGTAAGAATCACTTACAAACAAAAGGAGCTAATGATTAATTTGTCCAGAGCGTCCAAGTGGAATAGTTGATGCAATTCTTCGAAACTAATATGTAAGATGTCATCTCTACGGAAGTAATGATGGTCTCTAAATCTGACAAAGATCCATTGCTCACCCCTGCCACACGCCTGCATGTACCACTTGTTGAGCAAGTACATTTGCGTACCCAATTCATTCAGAGCCGCAGAGTTGTACAGACTTTTACCAAATTTATAAGTCTTCCAGGTATCAACTTCCAGGTTCTGGATTGGAGCTTTGCCTGTCACTTGATCCAAGGTTAAACCAGTTTGTTCAAAAAAATCATTAAGGTCTTGAACCGACACTTCTCTAGAGTTGTCTGATCGATAGACTTCTATGTTGGAACCATATTGATTAGCAACAACAAGATTTTGTATTGGTTGCTTCTGTTGTCCGAGCTGTGGGACATCCTTCCCTGATGCTCTTTTCCTTTTCTTATGTGCATCATGTGACTTCACGAGGGAGCAGTCATACAGCCTGTTCGGTTGGCTGGTTCGTATCGTTGCTGGTTCGTTTATGTGAGAGAGAAGTACTACTGGCTGGTTCACATAAACAGTAGCCATGGGAGGGGGCTAGCCAGCTAGCCCAGCCAGCCCAGCCCCAGCGATCAGGCTGATAGTCTGATAGTGGCGGTGGCTTACGAACTTCAAGCATCTTTTTCTTGTGAGCTTCGACCTTCTGCCTCAGCTGATCTTGTGGTATGTAAAAGTACGACTTCTCCTTAAGCTTTGCTTGCCTCTGTTTTTGGATATCTATAAAAAAATCTTTCACTTTTTTGCCTTCTTCAGCTGCTATTTGCTCATCAGTCTTTTTAGGAAGTATTTCTTAAGAAATAACTCTTTTTTTTGGGGTCTTCTTTGCCGCCGGGACCTTAGACGTCTTTGTAGTGCGTCGCTGTGGAGGTGGTGGGGGCGGTGTTGGAGACCGGCGTGGAGGCGATGAGGCCGATGTTGGAGTCCGGCGTGGAGGCGTTGGAGATCGTTGTGGAGGCGGTGGGGCCGGTGTAGGAGTTGGAGATCGTTGTGGAGGCGATGGGGCCAGTGTAGGAGTTGGAGATCGCCGTGGGGATGAAGTCGTCTCGCCCCCCACGACGCTGTGATGAGATGGGGAATGAATGATTGGGCTAGGCTGGGGGGAGACCCTGCTACAAAAACAAGTTGTGGTCAATTATTTTTAAAGCCAATATAAAATTAATGGAAAAATAATATTTCATTCACTATCATTCGTACCTAAAGTGAGGTAGGGGAAGCGGTGGTGCCCCAAGAATGATGATGAAGCGTTTGCGCCATTGAATAAATGTCTTCTCTACTTCTCCTAGTGTCTTCTCCCCATCACCGCCTTCAATGTAAAGAGGAACATTGCTGTAATCTTTGAGCACTCTATCAACCGAGACGCTAGCATATCCAGGTTGAATAACTGACCCATGGATTCTTGGTGTCTTCGTTCGGTCTATTGGAGATACAACCCCGACAGCCACCATGATTGATGCATTATTACCATCTAGAATGTGCAGCTCACATGTTGTTAGAGGCTCGGTAATGTCATCAACAGGGAAGCGCAACCCAGCATCACATTGAATAACTGGTAGCTCCGTGGAAGCACAACTGCTTTTCATCTGACCAACGGGGCTAATGGTGACTCCAGGCGTCGATTGCATTTGACTCATTGCTAGCTGCACTTGCCTCTTGATCTCCTCCTGCATTCTTGCCTCAAGAGATTTTTCTCGTTCACGTGATTCAAGCAATGCTTGTCGTGACTCATTAACAAATTGCTCCAATACACGGATTCGGTCTGCCTCCTTATCCTTCTTTCTCTGGCGGCTTCTGTAGGTATCCCTGTCTGCTGGAAATGCTTGTAGCCACGGAACCGCCCCATAGCCTCTTGTTCGACCACCGTGTTCGAGATTCTCTAGGGCATATGTCAATTCATCATTTTCTCTGTTGGGCTTGAAAACACCACTATCAGCTTCTTCCCTAGCACGAGCTAGTCTCTGTGTTGCTCTCTCAATTTTTTGGCCGAAAATTAGCTTGCCAGTGTCTGGGTCTAGGCTTCTCCCATGAGCGTAGAACCAATTCTTCGCGTGTTGAGGCCAGTTCTTCTCTATTGTTTCAGGTATAATTCCCTTGGCAGTAATCTCTGCTTCTAGGTTCTGCCACTTGGGAATAGCACTTCTATAACCACCTGATACCATGCGATGATGGTATTGCTTCTGTCGGGCATTCTACTGATTCCTCATCACACGTTCCTCACTCTCTTGAGATGTCTTGTATTGTATGAAGTCATCCCAATGGGACTCCAACTTGACAAACGCCTTAGCATTGAAATTCGGCGTTTCATTCTTCAAGATAAACTTTTTATACAATGTCTTCTTCCAACTCTGGAACAATGTTGCCATCTTCTTCATTGTCCAATCCCTCACTAGCTCCTTCAAAGCATCATCTGCTTGTAATGTGAAATGCTGAGTGATATCTCTCCAAGCTAAGTTCTTGTTACGATCAGATACAAAACTAACATTAGGAGCGGATATCTTCTGCTTCCATTCACGAGCACTAACTGGGATCCTATCCCTTACAATGAACCCATATTAATTGACATATGTCTGAGCATGTGGTCCCAATGGTTTGCCGGTGTCGGTGTCGAATTCTGATATTATGAAACAGCCCTCTAATGGCTTTTTTGGCCCTCGAACTTTCCTACTCTTGCCGGTGGTTAATGTAGATCCAGAGACCGGCTACATGAGTAGAAACACAACGATTAACAACAAATATATGTATGCATGCATCTATAAGAGATGATAGATAATTGAATATACCTCGCCAGTATTTTCTTGCGCAACAATTTGTTGATCTTCAACCACCGGCATATTCAGGATATCATCATAATCAGCAAAGTACTGACTCGTGTCATCCACATTGGTGCCGGCGTTGATAATATTCGCCATTATGTCATCATTCAAGTTATCATCTAGAGCAACCATTTGTATCTTCAAGATAACACATAGATATATAGAATTACTATGGCACATAACATAAGTACATGTGATAACACATATAGAATTACTAAATCCAATTAAATATAATAATACATAATATTTCATAAGAATAAATAATAATAAGGTATAGGCTTTGGAATCGAATAAAAAACACTTTCGATCCAAAAAAACATGGAAATAAGTACATGTATATATACATATAGAATGATACAATTTTCTCTCTCTCTGTCAACACATAGAATAAGTGCATATGTATATATCTCTAGATATGCATGTGATAACACATAGAATGTCTCTCTAGATACAATTTTCTCTCTCTCTCAACACATGAAAATAATTAACTAAATGTATATATACACATAGAAATAATTAAGTACATATATATATATGTATACATATAGAATCTCTAGATAGAATTAATTACTAAATCTAATTAAACCTAACATATATACATAGATAGAATTTTACTAAATCAAAATTAAATCTAACACATATATAGAGAGAGATAGAATAATAATTACTAAATATATCAAAAACTATAATAAAAACTATCTAAAAAAACTATCAAAATAAAGTAATAATTAAATTTTAATACATTTAAATCTAATTAACATATATAAAAAACTATCTAAAAACTAAGAATAAACTACTAATTAAATTTTAATACATTTAAATCTAACATATATATCAAAAACTACCTAAAAAACTATCTAAAAAACTATCTAAAAAGTATCTAAAAAACTATCTAAATAAAACAGGCTATGGATGCATGCATGCATGGCGGCTGGGCGTGCTGGCCGGCCACGGGGCCGAGCAGAGCCGCGCGAGGACGACGTACGGTGGAGAATCGATGGCCGCCGGGCGGGGCTCGACGACGACGGCGGCGCGGGCGCGACAGAGACGACGATCGAGGCCGGGTGGGGGTAGACGATGACGGCGGCGCGCGCGGGTGCTGCAGAGACGACGAGATCGATTCTAGATCAAAAAGTAGAAGATGAACCGATCGATATATATAGGCCGGGACCCTTTAGTCCCGGCTGGTAACACCAACCGGAACTAAAGATCCTTTAGTCCTGGCTGGTAAGCCGAACTGAGACTAAAGGTCCAACCCTTTAGTCCTGGCTCGGCTTACCAACAGGGACTAAAGGATCTTTAGTCCCGGTTGGTGTTACCAGTCGGGACTAAAGGTATTTTTGAGCGGGCAATTTCGCCCACCCTTTAGTCCTGGTTCCTGGCCTAGGCCAGGACTAAAGGCCTGAAATTTTTGTAGACCGCCAAAGTGTTGTTTTTTCATTAAGGATTGTAGATCTTGATGAGCTGCTCAAATGAGATACTAAATGACCTCAGATGAAAAATCTCTGAATACTAAGTTTGATCATCTCAGCAAGATCTACAATTGTTACATAGCTCATTTTTCCATTTGAGAAAGTTTTATCAAACACTAGTCACAAATCCTTGATTCTCATATAGACTTTCTAAAACTATGTCACACACTTGTGAAATTTGAACTACATTTTATTCAAACTTTCTCAAATGAAAAAATAGCCTATATATGGATTGTATATCTTGATGAGCTGAACAAACTTGGTATTCAAAACTTTTCAATTGGAGACAATCTAGGGTTCCGAAAATTAGTTTGTAGGCGTCGAAATTTAAAAATCATAAATTTGAACCGTCCAAACTATCTCAAATGGAAAGTTGACCAAAACAACAATTGTAGATCTTAATGATTTTAACAAACTTGGTACTCAAAACTTTTCAATTTGAAGTCATTTAGAGTTCAAAATACTAGAGTCAAAGTGTTATTTTTTTATTTGACCAAATTTGACTTGGTCAAACTTGCTCAAATGAGACACTAAATGACCTCAGATGAAAAATCTCTGAATACTAAGTTTGATCATCTCAGCAAGATCTACAATTGTTACATAGCTCATTTTTCCATTTGAGAAAGTTTTATCAAACACTAGTCACAAATCCTTGATTCTCATATAGACTTTCTAAAACTATGTCACACACTTATGAAATTTGAACTACATTTTGTTCAAACTTTCTCAAATGAAAAAATAGCCTATATAAGGATTGTATATCTTGATGAGCTGAACAAACTTGGTATTCAAAACTTTTCAATTGGAGAGAATCTAGGGTTTCGAAAACTAGTTTGTAGGCGTCGAAATTTAAAAATCATAAATTTCAACCGTCCAAACTATCTCAAATGGAAAGTTGACCAAAACAACAATTGTAGATCTTGATGATTTTAACAAACTTGGTACTCAAAACTTTTTAATTTGAAGTCATTTAGAGTTCAGAATACTAGAGTCAAAGTGTTATTTTTTCATTTGACCAAATTTGACTTGGTCAAACTTGCTCAAATGAGACACTAAATGACCTCAGATGAAAAATCTCTGAATACCAAGTTTGATCATCTCAGCAAGATCTACAATTGTTACATAGCTCATTTTTCCATTTGAGAAAGTTTTATCAAACACTAGTCACAAATCCTTGATTCTCATATAGACTTTATAAAACTATGTCACACACTTGTGAAATTTGAACTACATTTTATTTAAACTTTCTCAAATGAAAAAATAGCCTACATAAGGATTGTATATCTTGATGAGCTGAACAAACTTGGTATTCAAAACTTTTCAATTAGAGACAATCTAGGGTTCCGAAAACTAGTTTGTAGGTGTCAAAATTTAAAAATCATAAATTTGAACCGTCCAAACTATCTCAAATGGAAAGTTGACAAAAACAAAAATTGTAGATCTTGATGATTTTAACAAACTTTGTACTCAAAACTTTTCAATTTGAAGTCATTTAGAGTTCAAAATACTATAGTCAAAGTGTTGTTTTTTCATTTGACCAAATTTGACTTGGTCAAACTTGCTCAAATAAGACACTAAATGACCTCAGATGAAAAATCTCTGAATACCAAGTTTGATAATCTCAGCAAGATCTACAATTGTTACATAGCTCATTTTTCCATTTGAGAAAGTTTTATCAAACACTAGTCATAAATCCTTGATTCTTATATAGACTTTATAAAACTATGTCACACACTTGTGAAATTTGAACTACATTTTGTTCAAACTTTCTCAAATGAAAAAATGGCCTATATAAGGATTGTATATCTTGATGAGCTGAATAAACTTGGTATTCAAAACTTTTCAATTGGAGACAATCTAGGGTTCCGAAAACTAGTTTGTAGGCGTCGAAATTTAAAAATCATAAATTTGAACCATCCAAACTATCTCAAATGGAAAGTTGACCAAAACAACAATTGTAGATCTTGATGATTTTAACAAACTTGGTACTCAAAACTTTTCAATTTGAAGTCATTTAGAGTTCAGAATACTAGAGTCAAAGTGTTGTTTTTTCATTTGACCAAATTTGACTTGGTCAAACTTGCTCAAATGAGACACTAAATGACCTCAGATGAAAAATCTCTGAATACCAAGTTTGATCATCTCAGCCGGATCTACAATTGTTACATAGCTTATTTTTCCATTTGAGAAAGTTTTATCAAACACTAGTCACAAATCCTTGATTCTCATATAGACTTTCTTAAACTATGTCACACACTTGTGAAATTTGAACTACATTTTGTTCAAACTTTCGTAAATGAAAAAATGGCCTATATAAGGATTGTATATCTTGATGAGCTGAACAAACTTGGTATTCAAAACTTTTTAATTGGAGACAATCTAGGATTTGCATCGTTGTATCATGCGGGCACAACAGTGAATTTTTTCTTGATGTATGACCCTTGGTTATGATCTTGTCATAACCATGGAGTGTCTTCATCATTTAACATAATGCTTGGATCTTTCTTCACTATGAAGGGTGGAATTCGAACATTTCTTTCATAATCTTCTGACATGTCTGACTTATCTTCAATTCCCACTATATTTATTTTCCCAGAAAGAACTATGTGGCGCTTTGGCTCATTGATCATTGAGTTGATGTCTTCATTTTTTCCCATCTTTGATTTTGTAGACATGTCTTTCACATAGAACATCTGACTCACATCGGCAGCAAGGACGAATGGTTCATCTTTGTACCCAATATTGTTGAGGTCCACTGTTGTCATTCCATACTCTTTGTCGACTGTTACCCCTCCTCCGGTCAGCTTCACCCATTGGCACCGGAACAAAGGGACTTTAAAATTAGGTGCGTAGTCTAATTCTCATATATCTTCTATGTGGCCATAATATGTTTGTATATTCCCATTTGGATCTGTGCCATCTATGTGAACAACACTATTTTGATTGGTGCTCCTTTTATCTTGGGCAACTGTGTAAAATGTATTCCCATTTATCTCATACCCTTGGTACGTGAAGATATGCCATGATGGTTGCCTAGCCAACAAATACAGTTGCTCATCAATATTGTCATCGCCTTGACATTCTTTTCACAACCAACCACTGAAACTTTCCATGTGCTGACGCCTAATCCAAGCTTCAGTCTTCCCTGGAAACTTGGATTGTAAGAACTCCTTATGTATCTCGATGTACGGATGCACCAATGACGAGTTCTGAAGAACTGTGTAGTGTGCTTTATTGAAATAATCCTCTTCCATGCCAATATATGTTTTCTTCCCTAAAGTTCCTTTACCACTGAGTCTCCCCTCGTGTCGCGATTCAGGAACGCCAATCGGGGCAAGGTCAAGAATAAAGTCAACATAGAACTCAATGACCTCCTCTGTTCCATAGCCCTGGGTGATGCTTCCTTCAGGCTTAGAACGGACTTTCACATATTTCTTCAAGACTCCCATAAACCTCTCAAAGGGGAACATGTTATATAAGAACACAGGTCCAAGAATACTAATCTCCTTCACCAAATGAACTAGGAGGTGTGTCATGATATTAAAGAAGGATGAAGGGAACACCAACTCAAAGCTGACAAGACATTGAACCACATCATTTTATAGAGTAGCTAGTTCCACTGGATTGATTGCCTTCTGAGAAATTGCATTGAGGAATGCACATAGCTTCACGGTGGCTAGATGTACATGTGGAGGTAGAATTCCTCTTAAAGCAACTAGAAGCAATTGCGTCATAAGCATGTGACAGTCATGGGACTTTAAGTTTAGGAATTTCTTCTCTGGCACATTTATTATACCCTTTATATTGGAGGAGAATCCCGATGGGACCTTGATGCTGCTTAGACATTTGAACATGCTGTCCCTCTCTTCTTTGCTAAGCGTGTAGCTAGCAGGACTTAAGTAATGACGTCCATCATCTATCTTCTCTAGATGAAGGTTGTCTCGTTCTTTCATGCCCTGCAAGTCTTAGCGTGCTTCAAGTGAATCCTTTGGCTTCCCGTACACACCCATGAATCCTAACAGGTTCACACAAAGATTTTTTGTCAGGTGCATTACGTCGATTACGTTGCGGACCTCTAGGACTTGCCAATAGGGTAGCTCCCAAAAGATGGACTTCTTCTTCCACATGGGTGCGTGTCCCTTAGCATCTTTGGGAATAGATTCGCTGCCTTGTCCCTTTCCAAATACTACTTTCACATCCTTGACCCTTGCGAGTACATCTTCTCCGGTTTGGTTATGAGGCTTCTTCCGGTGGTCTGGCTTACCTTTAAAATGCTTACCTTTCTTTCTTACTTGGTGATTCAAAGGAAGGAATCGACGATGGCCAAGGTACATGACCTTTCGACATCTTTTCAAATATATACTGTCAAGGTCATCAAAACAATGTGTGCATGCATTATATCCTTTGTTTGTCTGACCTAAAAGATTACTTCAAGCAGGCCAATCATTGATTATTATGAACAACATTGCTCGTAGGTCAAAGTGTTTTTGTTTGTACTCATCCCAGACACGTACACCTGGTTTGTTCCATAAAACTAGAAGTTCTTCAACTAATGGCTTCAGATAGACATCAATGTCGTTGCCAGGTTGCCTTGGACCTTGGATGAGGATCGGCATCATAATGAACTTCCGCTTCATGCATAACCATGGAGGAAGGTTGTAGATACATAGAGTAACTAGCCAAGTGCTATGACTAGTGCTCTGCTCCCTAAAAGGATTCATACCATCTGTACTTAAGGCGAACCTTAAGTTTCTAGCCTCATTTGCAAACTCTGGAAATTTCCTGTCTATCGCTCTCCACTGGGACCCATCAGCTGGGTGTCTCAGCATATTGTCTACCTTATGGTCTTCTTTATGCCACCGCAACAACTTTGCATGGTCTTTATTTCTAAACAAACGTTTTAAACATGGTATTATAGGAGCATACCACATAACCTTGGTAGGGATTTTCTTTCTAGGATGTTGTTCACCCTCGACGTCACCAGGATCATCGCGCCTGATCTTATACGGCGCTGCTTTACATACCAGACATTCATCCAAATTCTCGTATTCATTGCCATGGTAGAGGATGCAGTCATTAGGACATGCATGTATCTTATACGGCGCTGCTTTACATACCGGGCATTCATCCAAATTCTCGTATTCATTGCCATGGTAGAGGATGCAGTCATTAGGACATGCATGTATCTTCTGGATTTTTAATCCCAAAGGGCAGACAACCTTTTTTACTTCATACATAGTGGTGGGCAGTTCATTTGGCTTCGGAAGCATCTTCTTTATGAGGTTTAATAAATTCCTAAATGCCTTGTCGAATATACTATTCTTTGCCTTCCACTGTAGCAATTCCAGTGCTGTACCCAGTTTTTTTGCCCCTCTTTGGCCGTCGGGTATAGCAACTTCCTATGATCCTTAAGCATGCGCTCGAACTTAACTTTCTCTTTTTCACTTTCGCATTCTTGTTGTGCATCACGAATGGCATCGCCAAGAGCATCACCGAGATCATCTTCTGCCGCTACCTCTTCTTCATCTCTCCCCATTGTAGTATCATCAAAGGTAGCATACTGAGCAATAATGTCATCAATGTCTAAATCTTCTCCTTCACCTTCTTCCATCATGACCCCGCTTTCTCCATGCTTAGTCCAACATATATAGTTTGACATGAAACCTGACTTAAGAAAATGTGAATGAAGACTCATTGAGCTTGAATATTCCTTTAAATTCTTACATATGGCACATGGACAGCACATGAAACCATCCCGCTTATTTGCCTCGGCCACACCTAAGAAATAGTGCACGCCCTCAATAAAGTCTTGGGAGCGGCGATTGGCATTATACATCCAATGGCGTGACATAATCTGCATTACACAACAAATTATGAAAACCTTGAACATAATTAAGTATTTTATTACACAACATAGATGACACACACATGGTTGATTAATTAACTAAGCCTGGCTACAACGTAAGCAGTCCCAACTATCACTAAATAAACTAAAACTACAATGCACTTCAGTAACATAATTATTTCATGATCATATGCAACTAAAACAGACAAATCATTTTTCTGTTGAATATCAATAAGCTTCTCCTGCTGGCTCACTGCCTCATCATCAGCAGCTGCTACCTCAAGCGCACCCAAATTCTGCACGTATGTAGCATAATCTTCCTCCCAGTACCAACCATCGCATCCATTGCCCTCCCACTGAAATTAAAGCCAAAAAATATTTAGTCAAAAATATTCAAGAAAAGTAGGTCAATTAGCCATAATTATAAAATGCGTAAGAAACTCACATCGCGATCCGGGCACTTGTGGAAAACACGACCCTTGTTGGGTCCCTGTCTCTTGACTCGGTACTCTATCATAATCTTCTGCTTACACTTGCCGCAAATAATGAGAGGGAGTTCTGGCCTCAGTCGTTTCGCAACCGAACGAGAGGCCGAGGATCCGGTACCAGTTGTCATCTACTTTCTATACTTATTTTTGCAAACTAGTGTAAATTTCATATTTTCTAAAATGATATATTTAAACAAAACTAGTACGGATTTCATATGTTTCAATAAATAACCATCCGTACTAATTGACCTTGATTACGTGATCATCTCGGCCAGCATTTCTCCACCAGACGGCACCGTACTTGGCTAAGGAAGAGCTCCGATTCTACGAGAAAGGGAACACGGTCTTCCACGACCGTTGCCGCTCTCCCTCATAGAATCAAAGTTCCTCCTTGACGTCCGTTACCGCTTGGCAGAGAACATGTTGGCCGAGCTAAACACAGTCCACAAGTTCAACTAGTACGGATTTTCTATAATTTTCTAACTATTTACTAAGTTTTTCATTTCATGGAAAATTTAATTCTAAAAAATAAAAGGCATGATTTCTAAGTAGTTCATTTCATGGAAAAAATAATTCTAAGTGACCTGCTCGATATTGGCGAGCTCACGGACGTTTAGGTTGCCGAGGATAGTAACATTTGTAGATGATATTTGTAGGTCTGAAGTTATCAAATATCCATCAAATTATAGCTCAAAAACATGTTTCAATAAATAACCATCCATACTAGTTGACCTTGCTTACGTGATCATCTCGGCGAGCATTTCTCCACCGGACGACACCGTACTTGGCCAAGGAAGAGCTCCGATTCTATGAGAAAGGGAATACGGTCTTCCACGACCGTTGCCGCTCTCCCTCGTAGAATCAAAGCTCCTCCTTGACGTCCGTTACCGCTCGGCAGAGAACATGCTCGCCGAGATGAACACGGTCCGCAAGTTCAACTAGTAAGGATTTTCTATAATTTTCTAACTATTTTCTAAGTTTTTCATTTCATGGAAATTTTAATTCTAAAAAATAAAAGGCATGATTTCTAAGTATTTCATTTCATGGAAAAAATAATTCTAAGTGACCTGCTCGATATCGGCGCTTTCGGGAAAATAGAATGCCTATTTTCTATTGCGTCGGATGCAAGTTCTTGTGGTTGACACATTGGAGCAAGGGTGAAGAAGTTAGAAGTGAAAACGAGTTGATCGCGAAGACGCTGGCGTCGGTCAACTGACCGGACGCTGGGTCTGAAGGCACCGGACCCTGGCAGCGTGCGTCCGGTCAAACTAACGGGTATGCATAGTATCGAGGGTATTGCACCAGACGCTAGTCTGTGTCCGGTCAAGGTGGACCGGACGCGTCCGGTTGAAGAAATACGCCTCGAGGAGCTTACTAGAAATGACCGGACGCTGAGGTTTCTGCATCCAGTCAGTTGAAGCTGCTGCGTCCGGTCAGGTCAAGTGACCATTGGAATCGGGACACATGGCCGTCTGCGGGTGAACGGACGCTGAGGTCCAGCGTTTGGTCAACACGACCGGAGCGTCCGGTCGGCCTGATTTTTGCCCAGTGAAGGGGTAACGGCTAGTTTAGCCCTTGGGGCTATAAATAGAAGTGGCCTTCAGCCATGGCTAGTGTTGAGCACCTTGGGGGACTTTGTGTCCATGCTTGAGAGTGCTTAGGAGCCCTCCATCTCACACATACTTGATAGCGATCATCCGATTGTGTGACTGAGCGATTCTAGTGCGATTGCATTGTGAGGTTGCATCGAGTGGCACTAGGTGATCGAGTTGCAAGCTGGTGGTGCTTGTTACTCTTGGAGGTTGCCACCTCCTAGATGGCTTGGTGGTGGTCTCCGTCGAAGCGCGTAAGAAGCTTGTGGGGCGCTCCGGAGAAGTGCTTGTGAGGGGCATTGTGCTCGCCCCACGGGAGCCGCGAAGAGCAACTCTAGTAAAGCGTGTCATTGAGCTACCCTCACTCAAGGGATAGGTTCTTGCGGCGCCCGACGTGTGGGCTTAGCGGGTGATGCTAATTAGCCGCCGAACCACCAAGTGAGCGGTCGACACAACGGGGACTAGCGTGTTGGCAAACACGTGAACCTCGGGAGAAAAATCATCGTGTCAACCTTATTCTTTCCGTTGGTTTGCATCCCCATTATACAAGCTTGCAATTACTTTTATACATATTAAGCTTGTGTAGTTGCTCTTGTAATTAGATAGCTTATGTAGCTTGCTAATTACCTTCTTGCTTGTGTAGCATAGAAGTAGCTCCCTTGCATGGCTAATTTGGTTTTAGTAACCTTGTTAGTCACATTGCTTAGTTTGTGTAGCTAAGTCTTTATGCTCTCTAATTAGGCATTGGTTGCCTTGTTATTGAGCATTGCTAGTGAGCTTAGTTAGCTTTGTGCTTTTGCTTACTAGCATGTGTAGGAGCTCCCTTGTTGCTTAAAGTACTAGTGGCATAGGTTTATGTAACCTTGCTCTTAGAATTGGTTAGGTGAGCTCTAGCTAGCCCGGCACCTTTGTTGCTTGATTAGTATCTTTGGAAGGTGCTAGAGAACATAGATAGAGGGGTGTAGTCTTGGCTAGACCGATAGTAATAATTCCACACTTGTTTCGATTAGCCGACGCGATTAATTTTAGAAAAGACTATTCACCCCCCTCTAGTCTGCCATCTCGACCCTTCAACATCCACAACTTTGCACTGGGCAGGCCACCGCTGCCGTAGCCCCACGTTGGGCAGGCGATCCCTACGCCTATCAGGCTACCACAACCCACAGGTTTGTGCTGCCGAATTTTTTATTTTTTGTCCTGTTTTTTGAAAGTTATTCACAAATATGCCCCTGGAGGTATGCTTTCAAAATCTAGACCCTTAGCTTGGCGCCATCATTGGTGGCACTGAGGTTACACGTCTCGGCGCCAGAGGGTTTGGTGCCTAGGTCGGGGCCACATTGACGGCATGGACGCTGACCTAGCAGCCAGCTCGGCATCATGGATCTTGGCGCCAAGCTTGGCGTCGAAGATCTTGGCGCCGAGCTTGATGCCAAAGATCCTGACGCCGAGGTGGTGTTTTAACCCGGCACCCAACCTTGCTGCCCTAGCCTTCTTTCTCTTCTTTCTCCTTCCTCTTGGGTTTTTTCTCTCCCCACTTCGCCCTACCTCATGAATTGGCATATTGGACCTTGGAAACTTTGATTTGATCTGTAGATCTTTGAGAGCAAGGTATCCTCGCTCCCTCCTAGTTTTTTTCACATCGATTCAGTATTTATTAGTTGGATTTTTCAATTTAAGAATCGTCATTACTTAGGGTTTCATTGAATTTTAATATTTATATTATACAACCGTAGGATGCCAAGGCGTGGAAAAGCTAGCAAACCAAGGTAACCTCAGCGCACATTGTTATATTATGGGTTCATTGTTGTGGATCAAATGAGAAACCCTAGGTGTAGGGTTTAATGTTAATTGTTTTTGGTTCTTAGAACGAAAATGACTAAATTATAGTTATGGCCAGATGACCGGAAATGCCTTCGACCCATTGCCTATGCCTAGTGATGTTCCAGTGCCCATGTGCTTTTGCGGCGATCCTTGCAAGGTAGCCAAGTCCAATGAAGAGGACACGTATAGGCAGATGTATTAGATGTGTTCCAATTTTACGTTTGAGCCTACACTTCGTCAGCGCCGCATTAACAAGATGGTGAGGAATTGATGTTGTGTAATAATTATTTTATGTCATATGACATCTTGCATGATTTTTTTGTTTTGTAACAATTGCATTTGTTGCAGACCCCTCCACCGCTCTGTGATTTTTTTGTTTTGTAACAATTGCATTTGTTGAAGACAAGGAATGAATGCAGAAACTGTTGTGGTGGGAGGCAGAGGACAAGGAGATGATGGAGAAGAGACGTGGAGAGGAGGCTATAGAAAAGGAGCACAAGAAAGAGGAGGAAAGGAGACGTATTGCTGTGTATAGGGAGGAGAGGGAGAAGAAGCTTGAGCATGCAAGCCAAGCAAAAGCAGCGATGGAGGAGAATCTTGATGCCCCAAGGAAGAAAAAGTAGCCTCTTTGCACTCAATAGTCTCCATTACTTGCTAGTTCTATGGTTTATTCATGAATAATGTTGTCTACTATTGGACTTTTCATTGTGTTGTCATGTAATGCACTTTAAGTATGGGCATGCTTAGGTCATGTACTATGTTATTTAGTTTGTTGGCATGCACTTCTAGTATTATTATGTTGTTTAATGTGTCATAGTATTGGACTTTTTATTATGTAGTTGTTTTTATTATTTGTGGTCATAATATTCAGTTTAATATTGTGGACGTAGTGAAATGTGATCATGTGCTGCAAACAAAACCTAACGAAATAGGGCATTATATAATTCAACACACACAACACATGAAATAGCATGTGAGAACATGCACCGAACTAGGATACAGTGGTCCTGAACTAAATCTAACATGCCTTAGTTAATTGAAGTGAACAACAAGCACATGAAATGGCATGTGAGAACATGTACCAAACACGGGTACATTTTTTCTTCGACTAAACCTAACATGCCTTAGGTAATTAAACCAAACAATAAACACATGGATGTGCCATATGAATAAGATAGGGTCATCCTAGTAGTGTGTCCACATAGCAAATTTTGTTGCACCTTCTCCACAGTAGCCTCCCATTGTTGGTGGTGGTGGCGGGGGTGACAGCGGAGGCCCCTTGTTCTTATGATTAGGGCAGGTGCAATATGGATCATTACAGAGTGCCTCCTGTGAACTTGCACCATTGTTGTTGTCGTCGTCTTCATCTTCCTTATACCTGCTGCTAACTTCCCTTTGTAGATCAAAGATTTGGTCCTGCAGGTAGTAGATGTACTGCTGATGTAGATAAATTCATCGAGGATCGACCCACCTAGTGAACCCATAGTTTTCTTTGGACTCAAAAGACTACAATAAGTATGTCCTGTGAGTTGTAAGGGTATTCGAGAAACATATTTAATAAATGAAATGTAATAGCAATTACCTATGCTCACGGACATTTGAAGAAGCGACGACCTCCATCGATCCCCTCAATGAACGTCTACACTAAGCAGTCCTCACCATGCATGTATTTTGGCCAATCTTTCTTCATGTTATCATATCCTCTAAGAGGGCACACTTTAGTGAAATCACTCTTGCTCTCGGGGGAAACTGATACACTGGTTCCTCAAAGAAATCAGGCCTAAGAGACCCCTCCCTCACAATGGGAGTTCCCTTCGCCCCCCTTTCCTCTCCCACTGCCGAAACCCTTTCCTCTAGATGACCCTCCAGATGTTCCTACTCCAATGAAACCGAATATTAGTTTGGTTTTCCTTTTGGTTAGCAATGCATCCTAGAACGCATATATGTAGACGTAGGCAGATTTGCTAGTCGTTGTATTGTGCTATAAATGCTCCTAGAAAGTCTACTCAAAATCACTAAAAAACTTACATCATAGGACACTGGAGAGCCTAGATTCCATGATTGAAAAGACTATTCGATTTCAGACTTCAATCACTATTTTGAAGGACACTAAAAATTCTATTCGACGGTGACATGACAAATCACTATAAATGCTACATTATTTTACTAACTGCAGTTGGAGATGATGACATAAACATACTTGCCCTCTAGTCTACTCCGCTGCTGCTCATGAGTCTGACAAGCATCTCCAACTAGCTCATTAGGGGTAGATTAAGCATCAGGAACTATAGGTGCAACCTCCACATCCATATCAGGTTCCGAGATGGGAGGGTCAAAGTGTGTCTGCTGACCCATTGGTGGGGAAAACCCATGAGGGATGGGATCAACTAACACCCGATGCACAACCACGTCCAAACTTTGAAACTGGCACTTCATAGCCGATCTCACATAGTTCTCTCACTGGTCTACACACCCAATTGGGATCATCTTCATTAGGATGTTGGGAGGGTGAAAGCTCTAGTTTGGTTTTGGTGAATTGATGAAACCCTAAGTGCTAACCTAGTTTATCAAGTGATCATGAGATAGGTAGCACATTCCAAGTGGTGAAGCAAATGAAGATCATGACATGATGATGGTGATGCCATGGTGATGATCAAGTGCTTGGACTTAAAAATAAGAAAGAGAAAAACAAAAGGCTCAAGGCAAAGGTATAAATGGTAGGAGCTATTTTGTTTTGGTGATCAAGACACTTAGAGAGTGTGATCACATTTAGGTTCGATAGTCGTACTATTAAGAGGGGTGAAACTCGTATCAAAATGTGGTAATCAAAGGGCCACTAGATGCTCTAACTCATTGCATATGCATATAGGATCTAGTGGAGCGCTAACACCCTTGAAAATGTTTGTGAAAATATGCTAACACATGTGCACAAGGTGATACACTTGGTGGTTGGCACATTTGAGCAAGGGTCAGGAACTTCACCAGTGGAGTGTCTGCCCGTAGAGTGCGGATAGTCCAACAGTACCACCAGCTCCCTAGATAGAAAAGATAGAGGTCACTGTAAGTGACCGGACGCTGGTCTCGGTTGGACCAGCACGTCTGGTCAGTGGTAGCAGAGGGCACGCAGCGTCGGTCTCTGACTGGATGCTGGGTCACTTAGTGATCGGACACTGATAGGGTGCGTCTGGTCCTACTGATGTGGCAGCGCATAGGGGAGTCGTCGAGTGACCGAACACTGGGTGAGTCCGGTCGAGCATGATCGGATGCGTCCGGTCGTGAAAATTCGTCTCTAGATGCTTACTAGAAATGACTAGACGCTAGGGTTCAGTGTCCAGTCACTTTGAGCTGCTGCGTCCAGTCATCACTTGATCGTTGAGATCAGGCGATCAACATTTGAAGAGAGGGGACACGTGGCACGCATCGCGTGATCGGACACTGAGGTCCAGCATCCGGTCGATATGACCGGAGCGTCTAGTCACCCCGTGTTGTGCCCAGTGAAGGGGTACAACGGCTCTATTTTATGGAGGCTTCTATTTAAGCCCCATGGTCAGCTCAAGCTCACTCCCTTGGCCATTTGCATTGATATAGCAACCTTGTGAGCTTAGCCAAAGCCCTGCAACTCATCTCCATCATTGATTCATCATCTTTGTGAGATTGGGAGAGAATCCAAGTGTATTGCTTGAGTGATTGCATCTAGAGGCACTTGGTGTTCGTGTTTCTCTACGGAATTCGCTTGTTACTCTTGGTGGTTGCTGCCACCTAGATGGCTTGGAGCAGCTAGGATTGTTGAGCGGAGGTTGGTGATTGTCTCCTGCTCTGATCATGGTGATTGTGAGGGGTTCTTGACCTTTCCCCTGGCGGAGAGCCAAAAGGTACTCTAGTGGATTGCTCATGGCTTGTGTGGTCCTCATCTTGTGTTAGTTGTGTGGCACCCTATTGAAGGTTTGGCGTGTGATGCCAATTAACGCGTGAACCTCCAAGTGAGTGAATCACCACAATGAGGACTAGCTTGCCGGCAAGCAAGTGAACCTCGGTAAAAAATCATTTTGCCATCATTTGATTCCAAGGTGTTTGGTCTTCATTGTTATTCATTCTTGTGATTGATTGGCTTCTTCCTCAACATGGCGGTATAACCTTCTTGCTCACTCTCATTACATTACCGCAAACTAGTTGTCAAGCTCTTTAGTGTAGCTAGTTGTGAGAGCTTGTTAGTTTGGTTAGTGTGGCTCTTTAGTTAGCTTTTGAGAGCACACTAACTTAGTGTAGTGTCATAGCTATTGTGTGGATAGAAACTATATAAACTAGAATTGTGATAGGTGGCTTGCTATTTTAGTAGGCTAGCACAACACTTGCTTCGCCTCATAATTGTCTAACCGATTTGTTAAGTGTTGTTGTAGAAATTTTTAATAGGCTATTCACCCCCCTCTAGCCATTAGGACCTTTCAAGTGGTATCAGAGCCGAGGTCACTATGATTTGAGGCTTAACAATCTTCGGTGTAAAAATGGCTCAAATCAACAACACCAAGAAGCCACCCCAATTTAATGGAACAAATTATCCATATTGGAAATCAAAGATGACCACACATATCAAGTCAATCAATAGAAAAGTGTGGAAGGTGATAGAAACCAAAATTGAGATTGGTGATCTGGAGAATCCCACCGCGGCCGAAGAAGTGCTTCTCCAAAACAATGACATTGCTCTAAGTGTTATTCATGATGCAATTGATGAGAGAACATTTGAGCAAATCAAGAATATTGAGATGGCTCATGAGTCTTGGAAGAAGTTGGAAGAATCATTTGAGGGCTCAAGCCGTGAAGGGTGCAAAGGCATATATTCTCAAAGAGAAGTTTGCAAGCTTCAAGATGAAGGAGGATGAGAGTGTGCCAGAGATGTTTAATAGGCTTCAAGTGCTTGTCAATGATCTCAAAGCACTTAGAGAAGAGGTGAAGGATAAGGACTTCTCCCACAAGTTCTTGAGATGTTTGCCTTCAAGATTTGGCATATTGGTCACTATTCTAGTGAGGAGCGGTTTGGACACCATGACGCCAAACCAAGTGTTGTGAGATATAATGACCAATGATACATTTAGAGATGATAATGAGAAGGAAGAAAAGAAGGAAAAGAAAGATGAGAAGAAGGATGAGAAAAAGAAGAGCATGGCATTCAAGGCCACATCATCCAAGGGCAAGGCAAAGCTATATACATCTAGTGAAGATGATGGTTCATGGGATGATGATGATGAGAAGATGGCTCTCTTTGTTAAGAAATTTGGCAAGTTCATGATGAAGAAAGGGTACCATGCTAGAAGAAAGAAATCTTCATCCAAGAATAAGGAAGAGTCAAGAAGGTGCTTCAAATGTGGAAGCAAAGATCATCTTGTTGCTCAATGTCCATACAATAGTGACAATGATGATGACAACAAGAAGAACAAGAAGGACAAAAAGGAAAAGAAAGAGAAGAAGGACAACATGACCTTCAAGAAGAAGAAGGGTGGTTCATATGTGGTCACTTGGGATAGTGATGCTTTCTCAAGTGATGATGATGATTGTGATGATGACAAGACCACCAAGAAGAAGGCACTTGCAAGTATTGCAATCAATGAGAAGCCTTCTCTCTTCGACACTCCATCATGCTTCATGGCTAAGGCCACTAAGGTACAAAATTATGATGATGGAAGTGATGAGGAACATGATAATGAAAATGAAAATGAAAGTGATAGTGATGATGATGAACCTACTAAGGATGAACTATTTGACATGCTAGAAGATGCTAAAGAACACTTTGACATCAAGAGAAGGGAATGCAAAAGCTTGTGTAAGGAACTAAAAGCCCTTAAGCAAGCCTTTGATGAGCTCAGTGCATCTCATGAGAGGCTAGGGGAAGCCCATGAGAAGCTTGGCAAAGCTCACAAGAAGCTTGAAAAAGCTCATTCCTCTTTGCTTGATAAGCAAAATAAAAAGAAGCATGTTGAAACTTGCAATATAGGCTTTAACTTGTGATATAATTGATGAATCATTATCTATGCCTATCATTGTTGCTCCCACTAACCCTTCTTGTAGTACTTCTACTTCCACCTCATCTAGTAGTGATGATTTCACTTGTAATGCCTCACTAATGGTTGAGAATGAGAACCTCAAGAAGGAGGTCAATAAGCTCACTCACACCTTGGCTAAGGCCTATGGTGGTGAGGACTGCTTGCTTATGTGCTTGGGTAGCCAAAGAGCTTTTCTCTACAAAGAAGGATTGGGCTATACCCTCAAGAAAGGCAAGGCAGTCTTTGCTCCTCACAAGACTAGTTTTGTGAAGAACAATGGTTGGTTTTGCACTAGTTGTAAGCAAGTTGGTCATAAAGAGCATGAATGCAAAAACAAGAGCAAAAATGCTAATGTATCCTCCATTAAGCTTGATTCTTTCTATATGCTTACCAAGGGTGCAAATGGTGTAAAGGCTAAGTTCATTGGTAAACCATGGATGGGCTCAAAGAAGAAAGTCATTTGGGTACCAAATAGCTTAGTGACTAACCTTGATGGACCCAAGCAAGTTTGGGTACCTAAAAAGAATTGATCTTCTTTTGTAGGTCAATTACAAAGCTGGAGGAAGGCATTGGGTTCTTGATAGTGGGTGTACTCAACACATGACTGGTGATACAAGAATGTTCAACACAATCAACACCAATGACAATAATGATTATGATAGTATCACATTTTGTGACAATGGCAAAGGCAAGGTCAAAGGGCTTGGTAAGATTGCAATATCCAATGACATGAGCATATCCAATGTGTTGCTAGTAGAGAGCTTGAACTTCAATTTGCTATCCGTGGCTCAATTGTGTGATCTTGGATTCAAATGCATATTTGGGGTAGATGATGTAGAGATCATAAGTGTAGATGGCTCTAATTTGATCTTCAAAGGCTTTAGATTCGAGAATCTATACTTGGTTGATTTCAATGTTAGTGAAGCTAGATTATCTACATGCTTGTTCACTAAGTCTAGCATGGGTTGGTTATGGCATAGAAGGCTTGGTCATGTTGTAATAAAACAATTGAATAGATTGGTTAAGCATGACTTGGTTAGAGGCTTGAAAGATATTGTGTTTGAGAAGGATAAGCTTGTAGCTCTTGTCAAGCCGGCAAACAAGTTGGAAACACCCATCCTAAGAAAAGCATGAGTAAAGCATTTGAGTTATTGTATATGGACTTATTTGGGCCAACACAATACACTAGCATTAGTGGAAATAAATATGGCTTTGTGATAGTGGATGATTATACTAGATACACAAGGGTATTCTTTCTAGTGGACAAAAGTGATGTGTTTGCAATATTCAAATCATTTGTCAAGGGCATTCACAATGAGTTTGAAACAACCATCAAGAGAGTTAGAAGTGACAATGGTAGTGAGTTCAAGAGCACTAAAATTGATGAGTTATGTGATGAATTTGGAATTAGACATCAATTCTCGGCCAAGTACACTCTACAATCAAATAGCCTTGTTGAGAGGAAGAATAGGACACTCATTGCTATGGCAAGGTCTATGCTTAGTGAGTACAATGTAAGTCAATCTTTTTGGGCCGAAGCTATCAACACGACTTGCTATTGTAGCAACCGCCTCTATTGTCACCCATTGAAAGAGAAAACACCATATGAGCTCTTGAATGGTAGAAAGCCCAACATTGCATATTTTTGGGTCTTTGGTTGCAAATGCTATATCTTGAAGAAAGGCACTAGATTGGGCAAGTTTGATAAGAAATGTGATGAAGGATTCCTACTTGGTAATTCCACTACAAGCAAAGCAAATAGAGTTTGGAATTTGGATAGTGGTACTTTTGAGGAAGTTCATGATGTTGAATTTGATGAAACCAAGGGTTCACAAGAAGAGAATGAGAACTTGAAAGATGTTAGAGGCATTCAACTTTCAAATGCCATGAAGAACATGGATGTTGGTAAATTGAGGCCTATGCAAGTGAATGATGATGAAGGTGATCAAGTGCAAGTGCTCTCCAACTCAAATGTGCAAGATGATACAAATCAAACTAGTACAAGTGGCTCTTATGAAAATGAACAAGATCAAGTGGCTAGTACATCATCTCAACCCAATGATTAAGCAAGTGCAAGCAATCAAGTTCAAATGCTCCAACCAACCAATATTGCAAGGGATCATCCATTGGACACTATAATTGGTGATATTTCTAGAGGCATGCAAACAAGATCAAGATTGGCTTCATTTTGCGAGCATTTCTCATTTGTGTCATCCATTGAACCAAAGAAGATAGATGAAGCATTGAAGGATGTTGATTGGGTGAATGCTATGCATGAAGAATTGAATAATTTCACAAGAAATCAAGTATGGGAATTAGTGGAAAGACCAAAGGGACACAATGTGATTGGAACCAAATGAGTCTTTAGAAACAAGCAAGATCAAGATGGGATAGTAGTAAGGAACAAAGCAAGATTGGTAGCACAAGGCTATACACAAGTTGAAGATCTTAACTTTGGAGAAACATATGCCTCGGTTGCTAGATTGGAAGCAATTAGAATCTTGCTAGCCTATGCTTGTGCCCACAATATCAAGCTCTATCAAATAGATGTAAAGAGTGCATTTCTCAATGGTTACACCAATGAAAAAGTTTATATTGAGCAACCTCCTGGTTTTGAAGATGACAAGAAGTCTGTCCATGTGTACAAGTTGAAGAAGGCATTGTATGGATTGAAACAAGCACCTAGAGCATGGTATGAGAGATTGAGGGACTTCCTACTCTCTAAAGGGTTCACGATGGGCAAGGTTGACACCACTCTTTTTATCAAGAAGATTAGCAAAGACTTGTTTGTGTTGCAAATCTATTTTGATGACATTATATTTGGATCAACCAATCAAGACTTTTGTGATGAGTTTAGAAAGATGATGGCTAATGAGTTTAAAATGTCCATGATTGGAGAATTAAGTTACTTCCTTGGTCTTTAAATCAAGCAATTGAAGAATGGTACATTTGTGAGTTAAGGCAAGTATATCAAGGACATGATCAAGAAGTTTGGCATGAGTGATAGTAAATCCATTAGTACACCAATGGGAACAAATGACAACTTAGATAGTGATGCAAGTGGGAATATGGTGGATCAAAAATTGTATCGGTCTATGATTGGAAGCCTACTCTATGTGACCGCATCAAGCCTGGATGTCATGTTTAGTGTATGCATGTGTGCAAGATTTCAAGCCTCACCAAGAGAAAGTCATTTGAAGGCTACAAAGAGGATATTGAGGTACTTGAAGCATACACCAAATGTTGGTTTGTGGTATACCAAAGGAGCAAAGTTTAAGCTAATGGTTACTCTGACTCGGATTATGCAGGATGCAAGGTTGAAAGAAAGAGCACCTTAGGCACATGTCAATTGTTAGGAAGATCACTTGTTTCATGGTCATCAAAGAAGCAAAATAGTGTTGCATTATCAACCGCCGAAGCCGAATACATATCCGACGGTAGTTGTTGTGCACAAATACTTTAGATGAAGGCCACTTTGAGTGACTTTAGAATCAAGTTCAAGAAAGTGCCATTGCTATGTGACAATGAGAGTGCAATCAAGTTGACCAATAATCCAGTTCAACATACAAGAACAAAGCACATTGATGTCCGCCACCATTTCATAAGAGATCACTAACAAAAAGGGGACATTTGCATTGAGAGTGTTGGCACCGAAGATCAACTTGCCAATATATTCACCAAGCCATTGGATGAGAAAAGGTTTTGCAAGCTAAGGAATGAGTTGAACATATTGGATTTCTCAAATATGTGTTGATTCACCCCCCACTTATATGACATGCCTCTCCTTCGAGCAATCCAAGGTAAAAGTTGATTGGCATGGCATACATCCTTGCTAAGGACACGATTAGTGCATCTAGTCATCTCTCAATTTTAATAGGCTCATTCATGAAAATCAAATGAATTTGATGTTTGTATAGTACCACTATTGCTTCTATGCTTGACTTGATATAGTGGTAGCATATGACATATTTATGGGCTTGTAAACCTAGTGTTTAATCTAGAAAATGAGCTCTAAGTGTTTTAGATTGAACCAAATTTGGGAATATTGTTGCAGAACCGACCAACTTATAAGAGTACAAGTACAATGGCAGCCCGCAAGCGGTCGCACTGTCATATTGAACCCATACAAACCCGGTTGTCCGTCGAGTACCACGACGGGTCTCGATAAACAATTTACAACAACCAAGATCGTACATGATTCAATATACATGTCACATATTACATAAAGTTCACAGATACATTTTCATCATCAGAGTATGAAACCAAGTTATTACAAACCGAGTTTGATAGATAAAAGCTGAAGCAAATTAAGTTTGAAAGTAAAGTTTCCAACAAAGTTTAGTACAGTGCCGAAGTAGGATCATAGTCCACAAAAGCAAATAGAGGGATTAATAAAGAAGCCTGCCCAAGGCTTACTCCTCATCCATGGCAGGATAGAAGCAACTCTTGCAATAACCATGATACACAGTGCCATCTGCAACAATGGGAAATCAAACCCTGAGTACGAGAAGGTACTCAGCTAGACTTACCCATCATAAACCAGAAATAAATCGACTCCAAGGATTATGCAAGGCTGTATAAGTGGAGATAGCTTGACAATATTTTGCATAAAAGCGATTGACTCAGTTATACAATTATGATCCCTTTTATCAAATTAATTATAACTATCCATCTCTAGATTAGCAACTATCCTATGCCAAACATGTGGTATATCCATTTAAAGCATACAATAGTAACCATAGCAGGTATTGTAATTCCATATTCATTCGAACCATCATGTTCCATAACATAGTTACTACGATGTTGGGACTAGCCAAGTTTCTCACTATCCGGGAGAGACGGCGATTCGAATCGATTTCAACCAGCTGGGAATTTATTCCTAACACAAACCCAGGCATACCGCGCGAAGGCAGCCTTAGGTCACCTTTGGTACGACTCAGGTACACATTTCGTGGGTCCGTACCGCGCCGCATAATCTGGGACACCAAATGCGAGGACGTTCAGGCCTAGCCTACCCTTGGGCTCAGTCTGATCGCCCCCCGCAAGGAGCGCACAACAGAACAGGGCCCAACCTGAGTTGAGCTACTCGGCTCCGTGGTCGGAACGAGTTATCCGGCCAGCTAAGTGATAGACATGCGTTCAATCTTGTCAGAAGCGCCAACAACGGTACTGTCCTTAATTGGCACAGACGGAATCACATGAGTCATCCTATGCATAGACTCCACTCGGCCTCGATTTTCTTTTACCCCATGGTTCTATTCCACGATAGCAAATATAACCAACCGTGCTCCAGTATTCACCTATATCTCATAGGTGATAGGAAATCACCTGACTTCTACCGGTCTAAGCATGGCTAAGCATATATTAGATCCTGGACCTATACCGGGTTAAAGGTAGTATTTCTGGACAAGGAATTCATATACATCGAGTGGTTCCAATCAACTCTTATAACTTAATGCATCATTCATAGAAACTTGAGTAATATTCGTAAAATACGGGGAGACTTAGAATGCTCCGGGGCTTGCCTTTAAAAAAGGACGTGGGGTGGTGATCAGGGCACTCCGGAAGCTCTTCAGGGTTCTGCTCCTCGCCTTTGGGAGCTATGACTTGAGGATTCTCCTGCTAGTCCCCTTCTTCTACTTTGTCGAATTCCAGCAACGTTATTTCTTCCTCCGGTCCTAGATGCATGAATAAGGCATAAGATATTGCGAATGCATATATGCTAACAAGTGTGGTATGATGATACATGAAGAATGCATTCTTGCAAATATTCTTAACATCATGGTGCTGAAGTAATAACAAGTGCATCATGTTCTACTGAGTAGGTGCATATCTCTTCATGATTATTTAATTAACTACTTCAACCTTTCGGTTACTACACCCAAAACAGCAGCTACTTATTTTTCTCATAACCGGAGTTCTACTTATCCAAACGCTGTGATCCTAGACTTGCTAGAAATCTTATAAAATTGTCTACAACTCTTATTTAATCATCAAAAGCTAATTCACAATTTATCTTAGCCAAAATAGACAAGCAACTCAGTGCTGTCCAGAAATTCCAGAGAGCAAGCAAATTCAGAAACACTAACTTTGAATAGCCATAACTCCTAAACCCTTTGGCCTATTACTCTGAAATTTTAACAAAAGATACATGAAGAAGTTTTCTATAACTTTGTTATTAACCATTTTTACAGCAAACATCATTTTTACCATGCAGAATCTGTCCAAAAACCTGCTCAATTCGAATTATAAAGCAACAATACTTCTACTTCATATGAGTATTCAAATTTTCACTACACCAAGCCTACCAACAGTTCAAGCATACCAAAAACATTCAAGAAAACATAATGGTAAAGCCAAAGCTATTTATTTAAATGCCTTTGTTATTTTACTTAGATACATAGGTTAAATAATAAACATATAACAAATGTGCACCATAAATTCTTAAACATTTACAATGCCTTACTAATGCTGCCAAAAGACTACTGTAAAAGTTTCATGCCATTTTACCAAGTAAAACATTATATGCAAAAATGATAAGGCAGAAAGGTCCATAATAGCAAAAATAGAAAACCCTAGTGAAAAGTGTCAAGCAAAAGATTTCCTATTTTTCTCATCATCCATATGGTACTAGGATAACCTCCAACAAATTTCATGAATAATGGATTCATAAATAATTTATAAAATTTCATACAAGGATTACTTATATATAAAAGAAAAATCTATAACTATAAATCTACATACGCACTGATCTTAAAATTTTTACCAGAGCTCATACATGTTAGGAATAGCATACCACAAAAATTTCATAATTTTTGGCGCATAGGAACTCTAGATATAAAATAAACAAATTTGCATGCATTCAAAAACACATTTCAAATTTCCATTTAAATCTTCCAAAATTTCTACTGTAAGTGTCAAGACTATATTTTTCTTAAATACTACACTTCCTAAGGAATACTACCAAATTATTTCACAATTTTTGAAGCTACAAAACTAGAGATCTAAATATTACAAAACACATGAAATCTAGAATTCAAATGAACTATCCTACTCTCTTACTGCCGCTGATAGCTGGGTCCCACCTGACAGAGGACCCCACTCGTCAGTGACCTAGAAGCAGAGCAGTGGCGCTGCATGAGGCTTGCATGGCCAGAGCTCGACGACGGTGAGTTCGCCGGCGGTGACATCAACACGCGACGACCCTTACGACCTAACACCTTGATTGCACCACTTGGCTAGGCCTCTCGTCGGCGCTAGCGATGATGGCGGTGACCATGGCTGCTCGAAGGAGTGGGACGGCGGTGCTACGTTGGAGGAGGCCACGGCGGCTCAACCTAAAGCTTGGACGAGCATCAATGAACTACGGTGAACCTAGCGCACAAGATTTCACGGCCAGTGGTGGACGGGAATGGCGTGGCCACGACGACGGGCTTGGCGGCGGGGCTCCGACGAGCTTGTGCACGGTGCTGGAGCTTATCGAGCACAGTCAGCGGACATGGGTGGACGTGGCGAGTTGCTGCGGTGGCGGTGGAGTGCTGCGGTGGTGAAGAAATGGTGAGGGCGAGCTGGCTACGGCGGCGCTCGGTGCAGAGGCGGCTGCTGCTGTGGGCGAGGAAGGAGGCCAAGGCGAGGCGAATGGCGTGCGTGGCTGAGTGTGGGCGGTAGCTGGGAGTGAAGTAGCGTGCGTCGGCCTGCCTTTGCTACGCTGGGCAGGGCACCGGTGATGCACGGCTGGCCACTAGCTCCACACGGCGCGCAAGCCCGGACAGTGTCGGCCACTGAACGACGTCGTTCAGTTCATTCAGAGTCGCAAAACAAGCCTGACAGCAGGTTTTGCAATCAAATTAACTGAAAATTCATGGCTCCGTTGTGCAAGCATCCTAAACCGAATTGGTAGACCTATGTACCCGCTCCATTTGTTGTTAAAGAATCATGCTCTAATTCGCAACCAAAATCAAGTTATGTCACCCTAAAGGTCAGCTTGTCAGGCTGTTCATCATCCAGACTCAGAAAAATATTGTGAGACCAATTCAAGTAGGTTAGGAGCTAAACCAGTCAATGACCCAAAAATAAAAGTTGTTCCCTATATCAAATACTACAACTTTGCTTTAGTGACCACCTCCATGCAGGGTCTCTAACACATAGTTCAAACTTGGTCAAACATGTCACATTCAATTGATGATCTACATTCAAGCTAGGGCCTAATGACCTATTTACCCCTAACCATGAATCTCAAAGTTGTTCATAATGATACTCTAAACATGTTTAGGCTAATTGCAAGGTCATACAATCATTTCATATATTAGTCACTCATAGTGCTATCTAGTTTAACACATGAAATCTTAAGTGTTTGATCATGAAAGGTGACCCTCATGAACAATGTCCCATTTGCTAACCTAAGTATTGCTAACATGTTTTTGTGACTCACATCCACCAAGTACATGTTTACACTCATGATCATATGCCTATACACATGGAAACATGAAATAATAAGAAATGTTGCATATGTTTCAATTAAATGTTTCAAGTGTAAATGCTTATATATGAATGCTTGATGATCATGCTCATGCTATGCAAGTCAAGTTATGCAAGGCTAACACCTAGGGTGTTACAGCCCCTCCCCCTTATAAAAATCTTGTCCCGAGATTTGCAAGACCTACCATTCTTGGAAAAAAGTGGGATAAACCTCTCGTAAATAATCCTCTCGTTCCCACGTAGCATCTTGTTCACTGTGATTGTTCCACACCACCTTATAGAACTTAACAATCTTACTCCGTGTTACTCTTTCCATCTCGTCTAATACTCGAATTGGCTTTTCTTCATAGGTCAAATCTGATTGAAGCTTTATGTTGGTGGGTGCAATAGCTTATTCAGGTACTCGAAGGCATTTCTTCAACTGAGAAACATGAAAGACATCAAATATTGCACTCATCTCAGGTGAAAGTTGTAACTTATAAGCAACATTTCCCTTTTGTTCTAGAATCTTGTATGGCCCTACATATCTAGGTGAAAGCTTCTTCTTTATTCCAAATCTCTTCACCCCTTTCATGGGTGATACTTTCAAGTATACATAGTCACCCACTTCAAAAGGCAGTGGTCTCCTTCTTCTATCAGCATAACTCTTTTGTCTTGATTGAGCTGCCTTCATATGCTGTTGGATAACACGTACTTGCTCTTCAGCTTCATTGACAAAGTCAATACCAAAGTATCTCCTTTCACCAGGCTCAATCCAATTCAATGGAGTTCTACATTTTCTGCCATACAAGGCTTCAAATGGAGCCATCTTGATACTCGCTTGATAACTGTTGTTATAGGAGAACTCAACTAAAGGTAACCATTTCTCCCATGAACCTTTGGAAGATATAACACAAGCTCTTAGCAAATCTTCTAAGATTTGGTTTACTCGCTCCATCTGTCCTAAAGTTTGTGGATGGTATGCCGAGCTTTGGATCAATTTAGTTCCCAAAGCCTAGTGTAAGTGCTCCCAGAAATGAGCTATGAACTGTGGTCCTCGATCTGAGATTATGGTCCTCGGTACTCCATGTAGTCTCACGATCTGGGAAACATATATCTCAGCGTATTTCCCAACTATATACCTTGTGTTCACGGGTATAAAATGTGCTGACTTGGTGAGACGATCAATAATGACCCATATTGAATCATGACCTTGTGGTGTCATTGGAAGGCCTGTGATAAAGTCCATACTGATTTCCTCCCATTTCTAACCTGGAATAGGCAATGGCTGAAGTAATCCGGCAGATTTCATATGAACAACTTTTACTCTACTGCAGTTATCGCACCTAGCGACATAGGCTGTGATCTTTTTCTTCATCTTAGTCCACCAAAAATGGGTTTTCAAATCTTGGTATATCTTACTACTACCCGGATGAATAGACAATTTAGACGAGTGAGCTTCATCTAAAATTTGGTTCCTAAGCTCACGGTCTTTTGGTACCACAAGTCGGTCCTCAAACCATAACACACCTCTTTCGTCCAATCTGAAATGCTTGGTCTCTTGCTCTTGCATTTTTCTCTTGATGTGACTTATTCCTACATCTGTCTGCTACAGCTCTATGATTTTGCTCTCAAGTGAACAACTGATCGTGATATTATGTAGTACAGCAGGGTGTAACAAGTTGAATCCATCTTCCAATAATGCTTCCATAGTGTTGCAATGAGACTTTTGACTGAGTGCATCTGCTACTACATTAGCTTTTCCCGGATGGTAGTGCACTTCTAGATTGTAGTCCTTAATTAGCTCTAACCATCTTCGTTGTCTCATGTTCAGCTCTGGTTGGGTAAAAATATACTTGAGACTTTTGTGGTCAGTATATATATGACATACATTGCCCAACAAGTAATGTCTCCATATCTTTAATGCATGAACAACTGCTGCAAGTTCTAAATCATGTGTAGGGTAGTTGACTTCATGTTTTCTCAATTGCCGAGAAGCATATGCAATAACTCTTCCTTCTTGCATAAGCACACATCCCAAACCTATTCCCGATGCATCACAAAATACATCAAAAGGCTTTTCAATGTATGGTTGTGCTAGCACAGGTGCTGTAGTTAATAGAGTTTTGAGGGTGTGAAAAGCTACTTCACATTCTGGCGTCCATCTGTACTTCTCATCTTTCTGAAGTAGTCTGGTCATGGGCTTAGCTATCTTTGAGAAATCTAGAATAAAACGATGATAATATCCCGCTAACCCTAGAAAACTCTGAACTTCATGAACCGAAGTTGGGGTTTTCCAATCCATGACCTCTTGTACTTTTGATGGGTCTACAGAGATTCCATCCCTTGATAAGATGTGACCTAGGAAAGGTACTTTGCTCAACCAAAATTCACACTTGCTAAATTTTGCATATAGCTTATGCTCCCTTAGTCTGGATAAAACAATCCTCAGATGCTCTTCATGATCTGACTCATTTTCTGAATAAATCAATATATCATCGATAAACACGACCACGAACTTGTAGAGCTCGGGCATGAATACCGAGTTCATCAGGTACATGAAGTAGGCTGGAGCATTTGTTAGTCTGAAAGACATAACCAAATACTCATATAGGCCGTACCTAGTAGAGAAAGCAGTTTTAGGTATGTCCTCTGGCCTGATCTTTATCTAATAGTAGCCTGACCTCAAGTCAATTTTGGAGAATACCTTTGCCTTCGCTAGCTGATCGAACAAAATGTCGATGCAGGGCAACGGGTATTTGTTCTTGATGGTCATAACATTAAGTAGTCTGTAATCTATACACATTCTCAGTGACTTGTCCTTCTTTTTCACAAACAATGCTGGACATCCCCACGGAGATGAGCTAGGTTGGATAAGACCCTTGTCCAATAGATCTTGTAATTGAACCTTAAGTTCTGCTAACTCATTGGGTGGCATTCTATAGGGCCTTCTTGATATGGGTGCCGTACCTGGCACTAACTCAATCTTAAATTCCACCTCCCTATCAGGTGGTAAACCTGGTAATTCCTCGAGAAATACATCCAAAAACTCACAAACCACTGGGATATCATAAAGTGTGGTGGTTTGGATAGCACAAGCTAAATGTTGGAGTTCAAAATTGTGGGAGAGTGGTACTAGAAAAGCATTCCCTCCTGTGGGTTCTCTCAACATAATAGTACGGTCGAGCATGACCGGACGCGTCCGGTCGTGAAAAGTCATCTCTGGATGCTTACTGAAAATGACTGGACACTGGGGTTCAACGTCTGGTCACTTTGAGCTGCTGTGTCTGATCATCACTTGACCGTTGAGATTGGGCGATCAACATTTGAAGAGAGGGGACACGTGGCACGCATCGCGTGACCGGAGCGTCCGGTCACCCCATGTTGTGCCTAGTGAAGGGGTACAATGGCTCTATTTCGTGGGGGCTTCTATTTAAGCCCCATGGCCAGCTCAAGCTCACTTCCTTGGCCATTTGCATTGATATAGCAACCTTGTGAGCTTAGCCAAAGCCCTCCCACTCATCTTCATCATTGATTCATCATCTTTGTGAGATTGGAAGAGAATCCAAGTGCATTGCTTGAGTGATTGCATCTAGAGGCATTTGGTGTTCGTGTTTTGCTGTAGGATTTGCTTGTTACTCTTGGTGGTTACCGCCACCTAGATGGCTTGGAGCAGCGATGACCGTCGAGTAGAGGTTGGTGATTGTCTTCGGTTCTGATCGTGGTGATTGTAAGGGGTTCTTGACCTTTCCTCCGGTAGAGAGCCAAAAGGTACTCTAGTGGATTGCTCGTGGCTTGTGTGATCCTCATCTTGTTGGTTGTGTGGCACCCTATTGAGGGTTTGGTGTGTGATGCCAATTAGCGCGTGAACCTCCAAGTGAGTGAATCGCCACAACGAGGACTAGCTTGCCGGCAAGCAAGTGAACCTCGGTAAAAAATCATTATGTCATTATTTGATTCCGAGGTGATTGGTCTTCATTGTTATTTATTCTTGTGATTGATTGGCTTCTTCCTCGACACGGCGGTATAACCTTCTTGCTCATTCTCATTACATTACCGCAAACTAGTTGTCAAGCTCTTTAGTGTAGCTAGTTGTGAGAGCTTATTAGTTTGGTTAGTGTGGCTCTTTAGTTAGCTTTTGAGAGCACACCAATTTAGTGTAGTGTCATAGCTATTGTGTGGATAGAAACTATATAAACTAGAATTGTGGTAGGTGGCTTGCTATTTTAGTAGGCTAGCACAACATTTGCTTCGCCTCATAATTGTCTAACCGGTTTGTTAAGTGTTGTTGTAGAAATTTTTAATAGGCTATTCACCCCCCTCTAGCCATTGGGACCTTTCAGAGGGGAACCTTGGTGAAGTACACCCTCCACTGCGATGCCATCATCATCATCAACTCCATGGCAATGTAGCTCCTCCCGAGCCCTTACAACCAACTCACTAAATAAAGGCTTCTCATTGAATAACATAGGCACGCTTTGCATGTCAATAAACTCAACATATCCATAGCAATCTCTTTCCACGGTGCCTCCATAATATATGCTCACTAGGTTGTCCATCTAGTAGTTCAAACAAAAATTGAAATACAGTTCGTTTACTCCAAAGTAGCTGCTATATAGTACCTCTCTAATACATACTAACCAACTACACTCTAAGTATATAAATACAATCTATTAACTACATAGTTAAATCCTACCTAAATAACTATGTCACTAGCTATCTAACTATATTTATTTCACTAACTAAATCAACTAGCTATCTAATAACTATATCTATGTACCTATGTCACTAGCTATCTAACTATATTTATCAAACTATATCTATCTCACTAACTAAATCAACTACCTACATCATCAAATTTATTAGAAACTACCAAATAATCAAAGTAGCACTACAATTCAAGCTAAGTACCTACATTGCATATTCAAAAATTTTACTTGTCCAAGTCAATGCAACGAACAGAGCACGCGACGTTGGAGGCGAACATAGCTCTAACGGTTATTGCGGCCTTACAGGAGGACACCAGCCCCTCTCCTGTGGGCGAGGAGGGGTAGGCTCGCAGACGCTGGTGCAGGGGCCATGGTCGTGGTTGGGCGAGCAGGCCGGGGATGCGACGTGGACACGGACACCGGGACCGGAGCGAGACAAGGATGGGAAGGACGGGATCGACGGCGAGGTTGCGTCGCACTAGGAGCAGGGGCCGTGTCGCGGCCGGTGTCGCCGAAGGGAGCCCCTATGCGTGCGGTGGACGTGGCGAGCCAGGACGGATGAGGCAGCACGAGCGGGTTGGGGCCGCGGGCGGCCGGCATGGCGGGGGCTGACCTAGGCGCTGGTCAGGAGGGGCGGTGTGCGGCGGGCATGGGACGGCCGGGGCTTCGCGCGGCGAGGCGGCGTGAGCGGGCTCGGGCTGCGGGCGGATGGCACGGCGGGGGCCGGCGAGGGCGCAGGCCGGGAAGGGCGGCGCGCGACGAGCGCGGGACGATCGAGGCTCCGAGCGGTGAGGCGGCACGAGCAGGCTAGGGCCGCGGGAGTGCGGCAGCAGTGGCGGCGCCCTGGCTTGGGTGCGGTAGGGAGAGAGAGAGAGGAAGAGACAAAGAAAGGGAGTTAAGACAGGGTATGGTGCCAATGATCTTGGCGTCAAGCTCGGCGCCAAGATCTACGACACCAAGGTGGCTGCCAAGTCACCATCACGTCTGTGTCGACGCCTATGTTAGCCCAAGACCTAGGCGCCAAACCCTTTGGCACCAAGACGTGTAAGCTTGGCGCCACCAACGATGACGCCGAGATAAGGATCCAGATTTTGAAAGAATACCTCTAGGGGCATATTTATGAAAAACTATAAAAAGGGCCAAAAAATAAAAAGGGCCATTTGTGCTGGGCAGGCCGCCGCTGATGCATGCCTCTAGTATGTCAGAAGAGAAAGTAAGGAGAGAAGGGTGGAAGAGATTGTTTTTGTCACTAATAGATGGATCCTATGTATTAAGGGGATGAAGGTTCGGGATAGTTTTGTAGAGCTTCTCCTGCTTTAGATTCTTTGTGAAAGCTAATTCTACGTGAGAAGTGATTCTCTTATTGAAATTGATTCTCTAGGATAAACACTATGCATAATTCTAGGCATGAAGTGAATTAGGATAAGCCATTTTTTCCAGCTCTTAGCCTCCTAGTTCATTTAAGAGAATCACTTCATAGGATCAATGAAGAATCACTTCTCAATAAAAAACTATTTGACAGAGCTTCTTCTAGATTCAATATGGAAACTACTCCAGAAGCTTTGTCGAACTGGTCTATTAGAACACTTGTCTCCTGTATTTTAGAATTCAAAACTTCTTAATCTTTTAAAGTAGATTTTTTTTAAAAGAAAAAGAGATCTAGTGAAGTTGCTCGGCCGGACCCATTCGCCCTCCCACGGCCCTGTTCGGTTGAGCTTATCGGTCAGAATCAATTCTACTTTTAATCATAAAAATAATATTTTTCTCTCACCACAAATAAGCCCTACAAATCAACCCTAAGAGATAAGTCGTCGTAGACCGGACCTGCTTTTTGCCTTCCCTCCGCAATCATCGCATCCCCGCCTCTTGAATTCCCAAAAAAGAATGGGGGTAGAACGGTCATTTGGTGGGGGCAGGCATTGAATACCGAATACCGACTTTTGGGATGCGAGGAGGGAAAGTCTAATCTAATAAACAAGACAACGGACCCAACCAAATAAATCCTGCCACATGTACTACTGCTCCCTACTCGATCCGTCTACCTCCTCGCTATCGATCGCTGGTCGCTCGTTTTTGCTACAACTACAAATCTACAATGGTTGCACCCCACCCCACGTGCCCTCGCGATCAGGTGCATGAGTTCGCGCGCGCGCGGAGCCGGCCGTCTGGTGCCCAGCCACCAGTCAACGACACACTGCGTCACTCACTGCCTTACCCTCCTCCTCAAATTAAGCCTCAAACCCTCACCAACTCACATCGCAGTCTCGCTCGATCTAGCTCAGATCACTGAACGAATCAAAGCAGCACACAGCAGCAGGTAGCCACATCCCAGCCATGGCGGCGGCCGGCGGCGGAGGCGAGGCCGTGCAGAAGGCGCTGCAGTCGGTGGCGCAGAGCACGGGGTGGACGTACAGTCTCCTCTGGCGCCTCTGCCCGCGCCAAGGGTACGCTTCTTTCTTGCTTCTTGCTCGACCGTCCCTTCGACCGTGCTGTCACCAGCCGAGATTTTTTTATCGATCTGATCTGATCATGCATGCATGGCGCTGCCTGCGCAGCGCGCTGGTATGGGCGGAGGGCCACTACAACGGCGCCATCAGGACGCGCAAGACGACGGTGCATCAGCCGGGCGGGGAGGGCGCTGACGAGGAGGAGGAGACGACGGCGGGGGCGGGGGCCGGCCGGGCGGCTCTGCGCCGCAGCCGGCAGCTCAAGGAGCTCTACGACTCCCTGGCGGGGGAGGCGGCCGACGGTGGTCGAGGAGCGGGCGGAAGCAGGGACGGCGGCGGCGCGCAGCAGCAGGTGGTGCCGCATCGCCGGCCCACCGCGGCGCTGGCGCCCGAGGACCTCACGGAGACGGAGTGGTTCTACCTAATGTGCGCCTCCTACTGCTTCCCTCCTGCCGTCGGGTAACCTATATATAAAATATATTAGCTACATGTATTTGCAGTTTGCATGCTACCTCATCTACAGCACTAACAGCAGAATGAAGCAGCAGAGCACAAGGAACGAACTTAAGATCTCGACGCGTAAGATGGAAAAACAGACCAGCTCTGCACAACAGCGTGAACCCAACCCAACGCTTAAATATTCCCACAACACACTCGGCGCCGACATATCTGGCCACTTGGGTCCTACTCGTCTGTTCCAAATTATAAGATGTTTTGGCTTTTCTAGATTTATAGTTTTTGCTATACACTTAGATATACACTATGTCCAAAACTCTAGATGCAACAATATGTCTAGAAAAACAAACCTCTTATAATTCAGAACTGATGGAGCAATGACTCATTAATTAACACCTGAGGCTGACCCTACACCCCAAGAGGCCTAGAGAAAGGATCGGAGGCGTTGAAGGGAGTTTTCGGCCCATGGAATCAAGGAAGCGGGCAATGGAGGAGCGGCGTCCCCTAGCGCCGACCGCCGAGAGTTGGTTGATGGATGGCGGGAAGAACTGTGTTTCACCGCACAAAGGGCTCTAAGAGGTCTCGAACCCCATCTCGCAGGATTGTATGGGCAGCGACCAGCCCCTGTGTTTCACACCTTTGAGAAGACAAGATGGCCTTCTGTTCCGCGAAGACATAGATACGAGTGACGGTAACGGGTGGAACAATTACTTCATTAACCATGAAAATATGCCCATGCACCATAACAAGGCATAGAGCATGTGGCGTGGGCATTGGACGATTTGTGTCTCAGAGATTTATTTGATGATCATATGCCATGCATTTGAATTAGTTTTGAAATCAAACTCTACAGACAGCTAGTGTGCCTGGACATATACCGCTCTAACTCATATGAGTATGGGAAAGAGTAGCAAATAATGGAAACACTCCATATTCCAATTCATTTTGGAATCGGAATCTGCACCATGCTTGGACACCACTCTAACTTGTACAAGCACGGGAGAGACTGAATCCGTCGGATTACCATCGAACGGTTGTGAGCAATGTCAGACGACTAAGAAACATTTCTTCCTCTTTATAATTTATAAGGTAGAAATTAAGTCTGTTTCAAATCAGTAGTCCATGTTGTTTCACAGGGGAGGAACCAAAGGTTCCTTCCAAGCACCATAACAAACCCTCTAAACATTATTGTCCTGGCGAGATAAATCTTACTAGCAAAACTATTATGGCCATCATAGAAAATTATATATGTTTTAGTTTTTTTTTGGGATGAAAAAATGTTTTAATTTACAAGGGAAAAAGCACTGACCTATGCTTCAAGAGTGACATTCTTTATTATCATATATGTCACCTCGCACTTTGTTTTCATTTATTTCCAAATTAAACGATGCAAATTTATGATTCACACACTCGCAAAAGTGTGCTAGACAATTTCAAGAAAGCAATGCCTGTACTTTTGGTACTAAAAGATAATTATTATATTCACATTTTTTTGAACTATTACATACATAAACGACATTCGAACAGCTGTTCCTGTTTAGTTGCATTTCGAACCGTAGTTTTATGCACTCTAATCTCTTCATACTATTAGAACTCGTTTCTTAATTTGACATTCTTTTCAGGATTATATAGCTGATGCAGCATGCATCAATAAATTATCAAATGGCAAGCACAGATATTTCATATAACAAACAGCTAATGTTCTTTTTTGTTGTAACAAGAAAACCTTCCATATATAAGTCATATACATGTGTAGTGCTTTCACATTTCAGGTTGGCTGGGGAGGCATTTGTAAGGAGAGTTCATGTGTGGCTATGTGGGGCAAATAAAGTTGACAGCAAAGTGTTCTCAAGAGCAATTCTCGCTAGGGTACACATACCGTCTCCCTTCTTTTCCATCTTTTTTTTAAAGAAAGATGTAGATCGTGGTATTGTCATGGTCATGCTGGTAATAAAGGATGCAGGATATGTAGTCCTACTACAGCAGTACAGCATGACGAAAGATAAGCTTATGATTGTAGTTGAACTTTAAAAACATTATTTTCCTTTCAAGATATGAGCATGAAGCTCAGATTGTATATTGATTTCGAAAAGTCTTATTCCCTTCTTTGCCTCATGATAGAGAATTGAAGGTGCTAATTAATTCTCCTTTTACTACTCTTTTCATGTGGAGCATCACAAATATTTGTGGCAACAAATATCAGAGTGCAGGCATCCAGGTATTAAAATTCGCTTCTGAAACTACTTTTTAGTTTTTATTGTATATAAGCATTATCAATGTTTTGCCATTTAATATGAAAATAAATCACTTCTAGTTTTACAAATCTTCATTTGTAGTGAACTTATTCTATTTTCAATTAAGTTTCCAATATTTCAGCGCAATTGCACATGACTTCCACTAAATATTGAATCTCAGGCATATGATCAATGCGCTTATGAGTTGACTTCAATCTTAATAATGCAGACAGTAGCATGCATTCCAGTCGACGATGGTGTCCTGGAAATTGGAACTACAGAGAAGGTCAGTGAGTTAATTATGCATTTCAGAAATTACAGCCGTTAACTGTTAATATTCTCCAAACTGATCAATAATTACATAAATTCAATTAATATTCTCAATAATGAAAGTAATAAACCAAGCATCAATTATATGGAGATGTCAGAAAACAATAGGATCTAAAAAAATTCTATGAATACATTTCAGGTAGAAGAAGACATTTGTTTAATTCAATGTGCCAGGAGCATCTTCATGGATCAAATTGGCGCCCACATAATGCCTACCCTCTCAGGCCATTCAACTTCCACCGCCCCAACCACACACATCAATCATCAGCCATTCCAGACAAAAATGGGAAACTGCATTGACATAAATGTGCAGAAAAATAGTCACAATTCAGGAGACGAG
Organism: Miscanthus floridulus; assembly: GCF_019320115.1. Lineage (NCBI taxonomy): Eukaryota > Viridiplantae > Streptophyta > Magnoliopsida > Poales > Poaceae > Miscanthus > Miscanthus floridulus. The sequence continues at coordinate 26,062,732 of NC_089583.1, read as the reverse complement.
CACAATAACGAAATGGAAGATGATGACGACAGAATTGATTTATTAGAGACCAATACTGGAAATGATTCAAGCCAGCATTCGCCACAGGACACTAATAATGTAGGTTTAGGCAATGAGCAGGGAACGCTCAATGCGGGGAGCAGTGAGCTGATGCTGATTGGGACGTCGGAAAGGGTAAGAGATGGTTGTTCAAAGCAAGAGGATGAAGAGATCCCAGTGCTTATGGTTTGCCAGAACGCTAATCTGGCAGCGCAGGGTGAATTTGGTCCGTGGCATGATTTTCTCGACGATGACCTAAGCAGTAAATACCTACAATCCTCAGGTAATTTGGACCTGTGTACATATTAATCTCTCAGTAAATAATTTTAAATTCCCTTTAGGAATTAAAATAAGGTACTATCTTAAACTGAACTAGTGCATACAAACCTCACTTCCTATTTTATTTACCCCGAGGGGTTAACCTAAAAGTGTTTTTTTGGATGGTTTTGTGAACGTGGCCGGGGGGCCTACATGTTAGGGGGTCTCTCTTTCTCTTATATATATTAAAAAAATCATTTTTTAATTTTTTATATGAGTCGGATGAATTCAAAGTTTATGTAAAAATTATAGAGCTCGATGCGGCGGACACGATCTATAATTTTTTAGTTGACAATATTTTTTATTTGAGATCTTTTAGAGGCTTAAATAATCATTTCAAGTAAACATAGTTTGAAATTCTATTTTTAAATTTTTTTAAACGATCTAGGATGTTGCATGGTCTATATTAAAGTTATATTTTTTAAGTACAATCTAGAACATTATCCGAGACCTTTAGAGGCTTAAATATTCATTTTAAGTTCTCAGTTTTATTTTTTTTTAATTTTCAAACGTCCTTAGATCTTAACATGATCTATATCAAAGTTGTAGCTCTAAATGTAATAAAAAACTTTATAGTTGACAACTTTTTTTTTATCCAGAACCATTAGAGGCCTACATGTTCGTTTTAATATCTCAAGATTTAAAATTCAAAGTTTTTAATTTTTTCAAACGACCATGTGCATTGACATGGTCTGTACTAAAGTTACAGACTCAATGCGGTCTATAACTTTGTAGCTGATTTTTTTTTATTTGAGATCATTTAGATGCCCAAATTGAATATTCAATTAATTATGGTATGACTAAAAATACCAAGGCATGTGGGGGCCTGCATGCCATATCGCCAAATTCACCATCGAAACCACACTCTGAGCTATTTTAGGAGAGTAATTTGAATGTTTTGAAGGCTAAGGAGGCAAGTTATCTAGCATTCGAGTTCGAGTGTGTTTTTTAAATTCAACAACAAGTTCAAGATGGTAAATGGGATTTTACTCTATTTAAATCGACACGGTGGACACCCTATGTGTTATATCTTGTTGGATAGTGGCTTACAACTTATACCTTCGGAATGAAAGTAGAGGTGAAGGTCACTATGCAATAGAAATAAGTGGATCCAAGGTTAGCAATTGAGAACTAGAGCAAGATGTAATTATAACTATTATAAAGCCGAGGCAGACGAAACTTGTGAGGGGTCCTGAGGATGTCAAATGCCGATAATGTTGCATTAGACAAAACAGTAATATTGCACTATCTCATGTCATGTATAGTGTCTGAGGGCGGTGTCTATAGGAAATACAAAGGGGTAGAAATGGAATTACAAGTCTACCTGCACAACTACTATATTCTAGGTATATTCATGGGTATTTTGGAAATTTCACCGAAATAGGGGCAATGTGTTTATTTTCGTGGTCACCTTCTTATGGTCGCGATCATCGCTGCGGAATGCTGGGCCTCACTTGATAGTTCACATCTTCCTCTGATCCCTCTGTGTTGGCTTAGCCTCATGGTCTCGGCCTTGGTTCAACCTCTGCCCCACTTGCGTCTCCTTCGGCTTGTCCAAGGGTACCTTTGGGTTTCATGAGCTTGTTTCCGCTACCTTCGGGAAAATATCAAGTTTCATGCAAAATAGAATGCACCATGCTTCCTCAGCCAACCATGAAATTTACCTTTGAGGTGTGGGTGTGTTCGGTGGGGGTGGGGAGCTTTCTGGTGTCCCCCTAAATCTAGAAAATACGATAGTTTATTTACAACTTGAAAAACAATTAATATGAGGCAGTTAACAAATTAAAAGTTAAGAGACATGTTGTAAACAAAGTTAAGCGATAAGATGGTACTCCCTTTGTTTCAAATTATAAAACATTTTGAATTTTCTAGATACATGGCTTTTGCTATGCACTTAGGCCAGTCCTAGTGGGGTTTCATGGATATTAAATAAGCTAACATGCACTACCGGAAATGCCTAAGTTGCCGAGTGTCAGGTGCTTTGCCGAGTGTTCTTTTTCGGGCACTCGGCAAAGACGCCTTTGCCGAGTGTTTTTTTTTGACACTCGGCAAAGAGGCTATTTGCCGAGTGTTTTTTTTAACACTCGGCAAAGAAGCTCTTTGCCGAGTGTTTTTTTTTGACACTCGGCAAAGAGCTTCTTTGCCGAGTGTTTTTTTTGACACTCGGCAAAGAGGCTATTTGCCGAGTGTTATTTTTTTTTACGCTCGGCAAAAAAATTTCAAAGCACATTTTGAAGCAGTAAATTAATTCAAATGAAAAAGTTTTTAACTACAAAGTTGTATAACTCATCAAGATGTACAATGTTTGTTTTGGTCTTTTCTTCATACGACAAAGTGAAAATAAATTTGTTCACAAATCTAACATATCTCTCTTGTAGTTTATGAAACTACAAGAGAGATATATAAGATTTGTGAACAATGTTAGAACGATCATGTCGGATGAATAGATGATCAAACAACTAAAATAAACTTTGTAGATCTCGAAAAGTTATGAAACATTGTAGTTGACAACTTTTTGATTTGAAAACATCTTGTCATGCAAAACTGTGTTTGAATTTCAAAATTTTAAAATTCAAATTTTATAAACGACCTCGGATGGAAAAACTTCCTAAACTAAAAGTGTAGATCTCGAAAAGTTATGAAACTTTGTAGTTTACAACTTTTTGATTTGAAAACATCTTGTCATGCAAAACTGTGTTTGAATTTCAAAATTTTAAAATTCAAATTTTGTAAACGACCTCGGATAGAAAAACTTCCTAAACTAAAAGTGTAGATCTCGACAAGTTATGAAACTTTGTAGTTTACAACTTTTTTATTTGAAAACATCTTGTCATGCAAAACTGTGTTTGAATTTCAAAATTTTAAAATTCAAATTTTGTAAACGACCTCGGATGGAACAACTTCCTAAACTAAAAGTGTAGATCTCGAAAAGGTATGAAACTTTGTAGTTTACAACTTTTTTATTTGAATTCGTTTAGGGCCTCAAACATGCAATTTACACTCGGTTTAGTATAATATATTGGGAACTAAAACGGAATCCAGACACAAGTGAGAGTGTGGTGTAGTGGTAGAGGAGGTACGTGCACAGCGGAATGTCTCGGGTTCGAATCGCGTCGGCTGCGTAGCCATGAAATTCACGCGAAAAATGTCGTAGATGGGTGGGCGCTGGCCGGTGGGGGCCTCCATTGATAAAAAAAATTCCATTTTTTTTGGGTAAAAATTCCTATTTTTTTCGGGTTTTTTTTTTCGGTTTGAACTTTGCCGAGTGTCGGGCACTCGGCAAGTGCCCGATAAAAGACACTCGGCAAAGTTGGCTTTACCGTCACTTTTTTTGGCGAGTGCTGTTCGCCGAGTGTTACACTCGGCGAACCATTTGCCGAGTGTTTTATTCCTTTTGCCGAGTGTTTCGGGCACTCGGCAAACTCAAGGAGTCCGGTAGTGATGTCATATTATAGATGAAGAGAGATGATGAAAGTTTCATATGATGAAATGAATTTCATGGGAATAAAACTTGTCTATTTCCAATTCACAATGACTAGCCTTAGATACTCGCTCCGTTCGTGAATAAATCAATCTCTAAAGTTGTCTGAAGTCAAATATTTTCAAGTTTGTGCGAATTTATAAAAAGGAGCACCAAAATTTATGATACTAAATTAGTATAGTTAGATACATCATAAACTATATTTACATAATATGCTTATTTGGTATCATAAATATCTTTACCTTTTTTCTACAAATTCAATCAAACATAAAAAGGTAGGACTTAGAATAGCTCTAGGAATTGATTTATTCAGAGATGAGGGAATATATACTATGTATAGATACATATTAAAAACAATGTATCTAGAAAAGTCTAAACCTCTTGTAATTTGGAATGGAGAGATTAGTTTATTTAAAACTCGAAAATACTAGAAGTAGTCCACAAAAGTAGAGACAAAAGATCTCTGAGAAATTTGGAAATAATAACGTTTAGAGTTGTGTAGAGGACTAACACCATCGAACTGGTGAACTTAATGAGAAACATATGAAAAAAACCCTAAAAGGTGAACAGATATCACATTGGAGATCGATATGATAATCCATCATGATATTAATCATATAATCCGAAAAATAAACAACTTCTTGAACATTGTATGGTGTAGGCTCGGTCCACACGGGTGCGGTGGACGTGGGGAGGAAGCCTGGGTGGCCGCGCCGCCCCAGCAGCAGCAGCCACGGTGGCCATGTCGGTGGTGGCCCTGCTTGGCCATGGTGTTGCTTGGAGGGGGAGGGAGGAGGGAGGAGGGAGGAGGGAGGAGGGAGGACGCGGTGCGGCTCGGAGGAGGGGCGCAGCCGCCGTCGACGGTGGCGCTGTGGGGCTGAGGTGCTGCTCGGAGAGGGAGAAGGGAGGACGCGGTGCTGCTTGGAGCAGATGGGGAAGAAGAAAGAGGTGTAGAAGAAAGGGCAGGGACAAATTGGACATTTTACCGCCCTTCTCTCTCCACAGCACCTAGAAATTAATATTTTATTGGATGGGGTGTCCACCAGCAAATTTGTAAGGAACCAGAGTGTCCACCAGCAAATCGCCAAATTTTGCATGTCCGCTATCAAAGAGGGGTCACTTTGCATGTCCTGTAGCAAAATCTCCCAATATTTTATGGATCTTTTAGTAGTTCAACTATACAGTCTACTGAACTTGCATTGTATGTCTTATAGTTATAGAAGTCTGAATCCTTTGGAATTGATCAGAGTTGATATGTTTCTAGAATTGGTTGCATATGCTCATACCAAATCCTAAGTCTTGATCCGTATGCTTGATATCTTCACAAGTCTTAATCTGAAACACTTCATCTTTTGTAGGTTTACATGGCCATTATAATCTCATACATTTAGTTCAAACTGAATATAAAAAATTACAGACTCTGTGTCCTACTACTCATTATAAACTACTGAACTCCATTCACCAAATCCGATTGTATGGAACATACAAGAAGAGCAAAACCTTTTAGTTTCAAGCAACTTGGGATAGGCTAGAGATCAAATCCAACATGACTTACCAAAAAGAAGGGAAAATAAAGTGAAAATAAAATAAAAACAGCATCAAAATAGTGAATTAGTGATATCATGAGGGATCTAAAGCCTATTCCCTAAAGCACATGAATAGCTGATGAATGTATGGAATATAGTTATTTACATTTTCTTTTCATGCTTCTGGGTGTGCTCTTCCACTTTCATTCCATATGATGTGCCATAAGTCTCTTATGGCTAGTTTTGGTATATAAGCTTAATCTTTGCATATGAGTTCATTTTTGCTAAGAAGGGTTTGGTCCTCAAAATCATGATTCTGGTGTTCCCTTCTGTTGCAAGCCCATATGTGGATCTGTAGACCACTTATTGTCATATATTGCCCATTGAATTTCCACACATCTGACGATAAGTAGGGGAAAAGTTCGTCTAGTGTGTTTTTATTGGAGAAATCATAATGAATGGTTTATTTCTAGTGTCAACTGTCAACAATATTGTCTACAAATTGAATAGTTGTTAAAGCTAGTGTTCTAAAAAGCTCTGCAGGAGGCATGCTGCCACTTAAGCTGTCACGTGGTACTAGGATGGGTGTGGGTGGGTTGTGTAGCCTAGCACCTGTGTGGGGGGCTAGGCCACTGTTTTAGAACATTGAATGAATGCTAGCTGCTGGCTTACTGGAGTTGCTAAGTGATGCTTGATCATCATTGTTTGTATGGATTCTTGCTTCATTCGGCTTACTTTGTTGAGGGCTGGTTGAAACACTGCAACCAGCACAATGTCCAATGATATCTGTTCATCTGGTCCAAATTCATGATTTGAAGTATACACATGTTATTTGGTCTTAAAGTTTCTGGTGCTTAACATTCAGCTTACTTTGAGCATCATAGCAATTGTTCAATAGTTAGTCTTTTAAAAAAAAAAATCAATTGTGTTTCTACCTCTGAAGGTTCAAATTTCACTGCAAAATCAACGAGTTCCTGCTGGTGTTGGTATGGCATCCGATCCAATGGTGGCACGTAGAAGTGGAAGGAAACTTCCAATGGAAGACATAAGCTTTTGCCAGTGTCCTCTGCAGGGTGTTGAACATGTCAGTAATCAGATAGTTCTTCCAAATTCTTTATTCTTTATTTTTTCTTATGCCTGATTTTGTTGCAGTTTGGGCTCTTTGGTATTTTTGATGGACATGGTGGGGATGGAGCTGCCAAAGCTGTCAGCAAGTTAGTCATTTGTGCTTGTTTGATGCATGACTATGCATTGCATGGCATCAGTTTATCACTTTATCCTAGTATCTGGGGATTTTCTTGTATTCATTAACTCCAAATGAACCAGCACATATATTTTATTTTTAATATTTTGATATTTTAATCTCACCATGCAAAACTGATGTTTTCCCTTTCAATTTGTAGGATTCTTCCAGAAAATCTGGGATACATTTTGTCTCATCCTGAAACAAAAGAACGAGTGCAATCATGTTCTGACGCTTCTGATGTTCTTAGATATGCTTTTACTTTGACAGAAGACGCAATCGATCATCAGTATGAGGTTCACCCTTTCTCTAGTTGTCATGTGTCAGATGCTATTGTTGAAGTGTTAGTTCAGACTTATCTTCCTATTACCTTAGTGAATTTTATATTTTGTGAAAGGTTTGTTTATGTGTTTGCAACTTGCAAGGCTGTGATATTTAGTATTTTAGAGCTGTCCCTCTCGACTTAATCTGCGTTATATATTTCCATGTTTTATATATCAGGCTTATCAAGAAATCTTACTGCTGTAGTGATGTCAACAATTATTTTTCTGTTGGGGTCACAATTCATGACACAGTTTGTCTGATTGCTGATCCCATCTCTTGAGTACACATTATTAAGTTGTTTTGGTCCTAATTGAAATGGTTTCTCTGGTTTCCAACCTTTTTACTGAAATGAATTCATCTTTAGGACACAGATTTCTAGGTAGCTTTGCTCCCAGATTTGAGATCTTGTTATGTAAGCATGTACCCTACTATCATATATTGTAAGAATCCTCCCTTGGTCTGAATGCCTACCCAGAAATAGCAATGGTTGTTTGCTTCTGAAAATTTGTAGTCTAATCGGAGTCCTCTTATATGCCTTAGTCATTTGTGTTACTTTGCCGAGTAGTAGTTGCATACTCTTCTCTTGAATTACCTTGATACAAACTGTTAAGGCTTACGGTTTTTATTTGTCCCTTCTCAGGGATGTACAGGCACAGCACTTCTTATTTGGTTTGATCAGAATAAAGATTGTTTTGCCCAGTGTGCTAATCTTGGCGATTCTGCTTGTGTAATGAGGTAAGGGGTTTGCCCAAGCCATGCAGAGATTTTTTATTAAATATAAACAAGCTAGCTGATATGTTAGTTTTTCCTGCTAACATCCTGTATGGTGTAGAGTTGCCAAAAAAAAAATCCATAAAAAGAAAACATTGTTAGTAACATGTTTCCGAGCCCCATGACAACCTAAACTTTTTCAGTGTCAATGGAAAGACGATTGATATGACTGAAGATCATCGAGTAGCTAGTGCAACTGAAAGAGCTAGGATAGCAAGAACTGGGCAGCCCCTGAAAGATGGGGAAGTTCGTCTTAATGGTATGATATTTTGCTCCGTTTCCATTGAATTTTTTTCCCATTTACGGTGGAGGCGTAATCAATGTTGGTTGTTTCAACAGGACTAAATCTTGCTAGGATGTTTGGAGACAAGTTTCTTAAGGAGCAAGACTCACGCTTCAGCTCAGAACCATATGTGAGCCAAGCTGTTCGTATCACCAAAGCATGCACCGCTTTTGCCATTATTGCTAGGTAACTTGTGTTTTCCTAATGCTAGCAAGGTAATGCTACTGTTATAATGCAACCATCTGCTGACTAGTCAGGTTTTTTTTATATGATATACGCAGTGATGGGCTCTGGGATGTCATCAGCACTAAAAAGGCGGTACAGCTTGTTGTTGAGGTAAAAGATCTTACGACTGTTTTTTCCTGTCATTGTTCTGCAGCTGCAGTAGTCTTTATCGTTGCTTGCCTTCACATTTCACAATGTACAGGGAAAGGAGAGGAACTCTGGTGACAGCACCTCAGCGGCTAAAGTAGCCAACCGTGTATTGAACGAAGCTAGGAATTTGAGAACCAAGGACAACACATCCGTGATATTTGTAGATTTTGACATTCTGAGAACAGACCTTTGTATCGCCAAATGACATGTCAGATTCGAGACCACCACCTTCTCTCCATGAATCATCTTCCTGGCTGCTTATAGCTCCCAAGTTTTGCTCCACCCGTTCTGTTTCTTAGTGAGATGTGATGTGTTCGCATGAACCGCCCAGAAATCATCTGTAAATTGGTAGAGGAGCAGAGTGCATACCGTGTTGTAATCTGGTGCATGCTTTTAGAGTCTATCTACTATATATATATACATATGCCTTCTGCTCGGAGGCAACCATAATAACAAGGAATAAACCCAGCTTGTATGCCAACCAGCCTAGCAGATAATGCTTTGTTGACCTGCATGAATATCACATCACTTTTACCTTGCTGTAGAATGTGCATCCAAATTGAAGTCCAACTGCAAGATCGAGGCAAGCAAAAACTGCCTGACGACAGAAATGGAACGCATGCAGTCCAGTTGCTTGGTTTCAGTTTGTGCGCAGGTTGGTTGGGGCTCAGAAGGCACCAATTGCCTGCCTGACAGAAATGGAATGCTGTGGAAACAAATGCTGCCAAGGGGAGGGGTAGCAGAATCTAGTGGTGCACCCCTGTATCCCCAGGATGGAAGGATGAGAGGGTGGAAACAAGTCCTGGTCCTTTTACTCCTTTGTGCAGCCCCAGAATTAGGGCCTCGCACGTTCCCAGGAGCAGCTATAGCTGTGGTGCACATCAATCTCCTTTCCTCTCAAGGGAAAGGCACTGCAAGTAGTTGGAGCTACAGTGGTAGTACGTAGTCATAGTAGGGGATGGGCTTTCCCTGCAAGATCGTTACGAAAAGTAGAAAACGATGCCAGACCTTGCAAAAGGTGTCTCAAGGACAACAGCTAGCTTGGTTGATATATCACCACAACAGAGCCATGCATTGGGTACAATAAACATCCGTACTATTGCAAAGAAACATCAAACATCACTGCCCCAGTGCTACTCCAGAAGCCATATAGTTATGAAAAATACGGCCCGTCAGACTTCCACGTATCATTTGAGGTCTGCCAATGAATGTCCACTTGACGATAGAAGATCATCTTTTGCCCATAGAGCATGTCCACCAGTTTTCAAAACTAATCTGTCCCCCAATATCTATATATATTTTTTGAGAATCGCGAAGTACAATGTAGACGTCCATAATATGCACGCACACTCACCCCCTATAGATACACGTACACAAACTTTATCCCTACGAGCACCTTCAAAGGGCCACCTCGTTGTTAACGGAGACATCGCTTACAACTGAAAGCATAGTGCCGTTAAATCCTGGAATAAATCTAGGAAAATGTGAGCACCCTTGTTAAAGCGAGGACTTCAACCCAGATGGCCAGATTCCACCACAAGGAACCCAACCAACTGATCTATGATCAGTTCGCCAATATCTATATATTAGGGTAGCTTAATAATATTGCTTTTTTCTAAATATTAGAAGAGTTGGTTCAGCAGTGCCCCCAATGTATCCCTCCTAATACCTACACAAAAGATGGACCCATAGGTGTGTAATAAAAAATAGCTAAAAAGTGATGGTTGGAATGTGCCTCGTGCTATTGGGAGAGATATAACTCTCCCTTTATTTGAGGGGTGATAAGAAAAATTGGTGACCACAAAAACCTTTATTTGAGGGGTGATAAGAAAAATTGATGACCACAAAAAAAGAAGACTGCTAAAACAAGAAAAAAACACCATAGCCCCTAGTTATAAGGATATGAAGAGATATTGTGGCTGCTCCATATGCTTTATCTCGTTCCAGTCTCCTTTGTTCACTTGGACCCCGAAGAGAAACTCCATCAGATTGAGAAAAGAGACCCCCTTTCCCTATATTCTTACAAAAAAGGGATTGAGGTGCAAAAACACAGCTCCAGTAAATCTCCTTTTTTTCAAAAATTTTCTCAATCCCTCGAAATCTCCTCTCTTTCCCTCTAGAGGGGATCTGGTAGTAATTTTTCTCAATCCCCTCTCTTACCTTATCTGTCACTGGCATATGGGCCCCATGTTACACTGCACCACGCCAAGTGCCGCGCTGCTCTCCGCCGCACCGAGCTCCACTTGGCAGGCGAGCAGTTGCCGCAGCCCTATGCCGGTCAGGCTACCACAGCCCACAACTTTGCACTGGGCAGGTCACCGCTGTCGTAGCCCCACGCTGGGCAGGCGATCCCTACGCCTGTTAGGCTACCACAGCCCACAGGTTTGTGCTGCCGAATTTTTTATTTTTTGTCCCGTTTTTTGAAAGTTATTCACAAATATGCCCCTGGAGGTATGCTTTCAAAATCTAGACCCTTAGCTTGGCGCCATCATTGGTGGCACTGAGGTTACACGTCTCGGCGCCAGAGGGTTTGGTGCCTAGGTCGGGGCCACATTGACGGCATGGACGCTGACCTAGCAGCCAGCTCGGCATCATGGATCTTGGCGCCAAGCTTGGCGTCGAAGATCTTGGCGCCGAGCTTGATGCCAAAGATCCTGACGCCCAACCTTGCTGCCCTAGCCTTCTTTCTCCTCCCTCTCGGGGTTTTCCTCTCCCCACTTCGCCCTACCTCACGAATCGGCATATTGGACCTTGGGAACTTTGATTTGATCTATAGATCTTTGAGAGCAAGGTATCCTTGCTCCCTCCTAGTTTTTTTTTCACATCGATTCGGTATTTATTAGTCGGATTTTTCAATTTAAGAATCGTCATTACTTAGGGTTTCATTGAATTTTAATATTTATATTATACAACCGTAGGATGCCAAGGCGTGAAAAAGCTAGCAAACCAAGGTAACCTCAGCGCACGTTGTTATATTATGGGTTCATTATTGTGGATCAAATGAGAAACCCTAGGTGTAGGGTTTAATGTTAATTGCTTTCGGTTCTTAGAACGAAAATGACTAAATTATAGTTATGGCTAGATGACCAGAAATGCTTTCGACCCATTGCCTCTGCCTAGTGATGTTCTAGTGTCCATGTGCTTTTGCGGCGATCCTTGCAAGGTAGCCAAGTCCGATGAAGAGGACACGCATAGGCAGATGTATTAGACGTGTTCCAATTTTACGTTTGAGCCTACACTTCGTCAGTGCCACATTAACAAGATGGTGAGGAATTGATGTTGTGTAATAATTATTTTGTGTCATATGACATTTTGCATGATTTTTTTTGTTTTGTAACAATTGCATTTATTGCAGACCCCTCCACCGCTCTGTGATTTTTTTGTTTTGTAACAATTGCATTTGTTGAAGACAAGGAATGAATGCAGAAACTGTTGTGGTGGGAGGCAGAGGACAAGGAGATGATGGAGAAGAGACGCGGAGAGGAGGCTATAGAAAAGGAGCACAAGAAAGAGGAGAAAAGGAGACGTGTTGCTGTGTACAGGGAGGAGAGGAAGAAGAAGCTTGAGCATGCACGCCAAGCGAAAACAGCGATAGAGGAGAATCTTGATGCCCAAGGAAGGGAAAGTGGTATCTTTGCACTCAGTAGTCTCCATTACTTGCTGGTTCTATGGTTTATTCATGAACAATGTTGTCTACTGTTGGACTTTTTATTGTGTTGTCATGTAATGCACTTTAAGTATGGGCATGCTTAGGTCATGTACTGCATTATTTAGTTTGTTGGCATGTACTTCTAGTATTATTATGTTGTTTAATGTGTCATAGTATTGGACTTTTTATTATGTAGTTGTTTTTATTATTTGTGATCATAATATTCAGTTTAATATTGTGGACGTAGTGAAATGTGATCATATGCTGCAAACAAAACCTAATGAAGTAGGGCATTATATAATTCAACACACACAACACATGAAATAGCATGTGAGAACATGTACCGAACTAGGATATAGTGGTCCTGAACTAAACCTAACATGCCTTAGTTAATTGAAGCGAACAACAAGCACATGAAATGGCATGTGAGAACATGTACCAAACAAGGGTACATTTTTTCTTCGACTAAACCTAACATGCCTTAAGTAATTAAACCAAACAACAAACACATGGATGTGCCATGTGAATAAGATAGGATCATCCTAGTAGTGTGTCCACATAGCAAATTTTATTGCACCTTCTCCACAGTAGCCTCCCATTGTTGGTGGTGGTGGTGGCAAGGGTGACGGCGGAGGTCCCTTGTTCTTATGATTAGGGCAGGTGCAATATGGATCATTGCAGAGTGCCTCTTGTAAACTTGCACCATTGTTGTTGTCGTCGTCTTTGTCTTCCTTATACCTGCTGCTAACTTCCCTTTGTAGATCAAAGATTTGGTCCTGCAGGTAGTAGATGTACTACTGATGCAGATAAATTCGTCGAGGATCGACCCACCTAGTGAACCCACAGTTTTCTTCGGACTCAAAAGACTACAATAAGTATGCCCTGTGAGTTGTAAGGGTATTCGAGAAACATATTTAACAAACGAAATGTAATAGCAATTACCCATGCTCGCGGGCATTTGAAGAAGCGACGACCTCCGTCGATCCCCTCGGTGAACGTCTACACTAAGCAGTCCTCACCATGCATGTATTTTGGCCAATCTTCCTTCATGTTATCGTATCCTCTGAGAGGACACACTTTAGTGAAATCATTCTTGCTCTCGGGGGAAACTGATACACTAGTTCCTCAAAGAAATCAGGCCCAAGAGACCCCTCCCACACAATGGGAGTTCCCTTCGTCCCCCCTTTCCTCTCCCACTCCCAAAACCCTTTCCTCTAGATGACCCTCCAGACATTCCTACTCCAATGAAACCAAATATTAGTTTGATTTTCCTTTTGGTTAGCAATGCATCCTAGAATGCATATATGTAGACGTAGGTAGGTTTGCTAGCCGTTGTATTATGCTATAAATGCTCCTAGAAAGTCTACTCAGAATCACTGAAAAACTTACATCGTAGGACACTGGAGAGCCTAGATTCCATGATTGAAAAGCCTATTCGATTTCAGACTTCAATCACTATTTCAAAGGACACTAAAAATTCTATTCGACAGTGACATGACAAATCACTGTAAATGCTACATTATTTTACTAACTGTAGTTGGAGATGATGACATAAATGTACTTGCCCTCTAGTCTACTCTGCTGCTGCTCATGAGTCTGACAAGCATCTCCAACTAGCTCATTGGGGGCAGATTAAGCATCAGGAACTGTAGGTGCAACCTCCACATCCATATCAGGTTCCGAGATGGGAGGGTCAAAGTGTGTATGCTGACCCATTGGTGGGGAAAACCCATGAGGGATGGGATCAACTAACACCCGACGCACAACCATGTCCAAACTTTGAAACTGGCACTTCATAGCCGATCTCACATAGTTCTCCCACTGGTCTACACACCCAATTGGGATCATCTTCATTACGATGTTGGGAGGGTGAAAGCTCTAGTTTGGTTTTGGTGAATTGATGAAACCCTAAGTGCTAACCTAGTTTATCAAGTGATCATGAGATAGGTAGCACATTCCAAGTGGTGAAGCAAATGAAGATCATGACATGATGATGGTGATGCCATGGTGATGATCAAGTGCTTGGACTTAAAAAGAAGAAAGAGAAAAACAAAAGGCTCAAGGCAAAGGTATAAATGGTAGGAGCTATTTTGTTTTGGTGATCAAGACACTTAGAGAGTGTGATCACATTTAGGTTCGATAGTCATACTATTAAGAGGGGTGAAACTCGTATCAAAATGCAGTAATCAAAGTGCCACTAGATGCTCTAACTCATTGCATATGCATTTAGGATCTAGTGGAGTGCTAACACCCTTGAAAATGTTTGTGAAAATATGCTAACACATGTGCACAAGGTGATACACTTGGTGGTTGGCACATTTGAGCAAGGGTTAGGAACTTCACCGACGGGGTGTCTGCCCATAGAGTGCGAACAGTCCGACAGTGCCACCAGTGCCCTAGATAGAAAAGACAGAGGTCACTGTAAGTGACCGGACGCTGGTCTCGGTTGGACCGGCACGTCCGGTTAGTGACAGCAAAGGGCGCGTAGCATCGGTCTCTGACCGGACGCTGGGTCACTTAGTGATCGGACGCTAATAGGGTGCGTCTGGTCCTACTGATGTGGCAGCGCACAGGGGAGTCGTCGAGTGACCAAACACTGGGTGAGTCCAGTCGAGCATGATCGGATGCGTCCGGTCGTGAAAATTCGTCTCTAGATACTTACTGGAAATAACCGGACGCTGGGGTTCAGTGTTCGGTCACTTTGAGCTGCTACGTCCGGTCATCACTTGACTGTTGAGATTGGGCGATCAACATTTGAAGAGAGGGGACACGTGGCACGCATCGCGTGACCGAACACTGAGGTCCAGCATCCGGTCGATATGACCGGAGCGTCCGGTCACCCCGTGTTGTGCCCAGTGAAGGGGTACAACGGCTCTATTTCGTGGAGGCTTCTATTTAAGCCCCATGGCTGACTCAAGCTCACTCCCTTGGCCATTTGCATTGATATAGCAACCTTGTGAGCTTAGCCAAAGACCTCCCACTCATCTCCATCATTGATTCATCATCTTTGTGAGATTGGGAGAGAATCCAAGTGCGTTGCTTGAGTGATTGAATCTAGAGGCACTTGGTGTTCATGTTTCGCTACGGAATTCGCTTGTTACTCTTGGTGGTTGCCGCCACCTAGATGGCTTGGAGCAGCGAGGATTGTCGAGCGGAGGTTGGTGATTGTCTCCTGCTCCGATCGTGGTGATTGTGAGGGGTTCTTGACCTTTCCCCCGGCAGAGAGCCAAAAGGTACTCTAGTGGATTGCTCATGGCTTGTGTGGTCCTCATCTTGTGTTGGTTGTGCGGCACCCTATTGAGGGTTTAGCTTGTGCTGCCAATTAGCGCGTGAACCTCCAAGTGAGTGAATCGCCATAATGAGGACTAGCTTGCCGGCAAGCAAGTGAACCTCGATAAAAAATCATTGTGTCATCATTTGATTCCAAGGTGTTTGGTCTTCATTGTTATTCATTCTTGTGATTGATTGGCTTCTTCCTCAACACGGCGGTATAACATTCTTGCTCACTCTCATTACATTACCGCAAACTAGTTGTCAAGCTCTTTAGTGTAGCTAGTTGTGAGAGCTTGTTAGTTTGGTTAGTGTGGCTCTTTAGTTAGCTTTTGAGAGCACACTAACTTAGTGTAGTGTCATAGCTATTGTGTGGATAGAAACTATATAAACTAGAATTGTGGTAGGTGGCTTGCTATTTTAGTAGGCTAGCGCAACACTTGCTTCGCCTCATAATTGTCTAACCGATTTGTTAAGTGTTGTTGTAGAAATTTTTAATAGGCTATTCACCCCCTCTAGCCATTAGGACCTTTCAAGTGGTATCAGAGTCGATGTCACTGTGATTTGAGGCTTAACAATCTTTAGTGTAAAAATGGCTCAAATCAACAACACCAAGAAGCCACCCCAATTTGATAGAACAAATTATCCGTATTGGAAATCAAAGATGACCACACATATCAAGTCAATCAATAGAAAAGTGTGGAAGATGGTAGAAACCAAAATTGAGATTGGTGATCCGAAGAATCCCATCGTGGCCGAAGAAGTGCTTCTCCAAAACAATGACATTGCTCTAAGTGTCATTCATGATGCAATTGATGAGAGAACATTTGAGCAAATCAAGAATATCGAGATGGCTCATGAGGCTTGGAAGAAGTTAGAAGAATCATTTAAGGGCACTCAAGCCGTGAAGGGTGCAAAGGCATACATTCTCAAAGAGAAGTTTGCAAGCTTCAAGATGAAGGAGGATGAGAGTGTGCCGGAGATGTTTAATAGGCTTCAAGTGCTTGTCAATGATCTCAAAGCACTTGGAGAAGAGGTGAAGGACAAGGACTTCTCCCACAAGTTCTTGAGATGTTTGCCCTCAAGATTTGGCACATTGGTCACTATTCTAGTGAGGAGCGGTTTGGACACCATGACGCCAAACCAAGTGTTGCGAGATATAATGACCGATGATACATATAGAGATGATGATGAGAAGGAAGAAAAGAAGGAAAAGAAAGATGAGAAGAAGGATGAGAAAAAGAAGAGCATGGCATTCAAGGCCACATCATCCAAGGGCAAGGCAAAGCTATATACATCAAGTGAAGACGATGGTTCATGGGATGATGATGATGATGAGAAGATGGCTCTCTTTGTCAAGAAATTTGGCAAGTTCATGATGAAAAAAGGGTACCATGCTAGAAAAAAAATCTTCATCCAAGAATAAGGAAGAGTCAAGAAGGTGCTTCAAATGTGGAAGCAAAGATCATCTTGTTGCTCAATGTCCATACAATAGTGACAATGATGATGACAACAAGAAGAACAAGAAGGACAAAAAGGAAAAGAAAGAGACGAAGGACAACATGACCTTCAAGAAGAAGAAGGGTGGTTCATATGTGGTCACTTGGGATAGTGATGCTTTCTCAAGTGATGATGATGATTGTGATGATGACAAGACCACCAAGAAGAAGGTACTTGTAAGTATTGCAATCAATGAGAAGTCTTCTCTCTTCGACACTCCATCATGCTTCATGGCTAAGGCCACTAAGGTACAAAATTATGATGATGGAAGTGATGAGGAACATGATAATGAAAATGAAAATGAAAGTGATAGTGATGATGATGAACCTACTAAGGATGAACTATTTGACATGCTAGAAGACGCTAAAGAACACTTTGACATCAAGAGAAGGGAATGCAAAAGCTTGCGTAAGGAACTAAAAGCCCTTAAGCAAGCCTTTGATGAGCTCAGTGCATCTCATGAGAGGCTAGGGGAAGCCCATGAGAAGCTTGGCAAAGCTCACAAGAAGCTTGAAAAAGCTCATTCCTCTTTGCTTGATAAGCAAAATAAAAAGAAGCATGTTGAAACTTGCAATATAGGCTTAACTTGTGATATAATTGATGAATCATTATCTATGCCTATCATTGTTGCTCCCACTAACCCTTCTTGTAGTACTTCTACTTCCACCTCATCTAGTAGTGATGATTTCACTTGTAATGCCTCACTAATGGTTGAGAATAAGAATCTCAAGAAGGAGGTCAATAAGCTCACTCACACCTTGGCTAAGGCTTATGGTGGTGAGGACCGCTTGCTTATGTGTTTGGGTAGCCAAAGAGCTTTTCTCTACAAAGAAGAATTGGGCTATACCCCCAAGAAAGGCAAGGCGGCCTTTGCTCCTCACAAGACTAGTTTTATGAAAAACAATGGTCGGTTTTGCACTAGTTGTAAGCAAGTTGGTCATAAAGAGCATGATTGCAAAAACAAGAGCAAAAATGCTAATGTATCCTCCATTAAGCTTGATTCTTTCTATATGCTTACCAAGGGTGCAAATGGTGTAAAGGCTAAGTTCATTGGTAAACCATGGATTGGCTCAAAGAAGAAAGTCATTTGGGTACCAAAGAGCTTAGTGACTAACCTTGAAGGACCCAAGCAAGTTTGGGTACCTAAAAAGAATTAATCTTCTTTTGTAGGTCAATTACAAAGCCAGAGGAAGGCATTGGGTTCTTGATAGTGGGTGTACTCAACATATGACTGGTGATGCAAAAATGTTCAACACAATCAACACCAATGACAATGATGGTTATGATAGTATCACATTTGGTGACAATGGCAAAGGCAAGGTCAAAGAGCTTGGTAAGATTACAATATTCAATGACATGAGCATATCCAATGTGTTTCTAGTAGAGAGCTTGAACTTCAATTTGCTATCCGTGGCTCAATTGTGTGATCTTGGATTCAAATGCATATTTGGGGTAGATGATGTAGAGATCATAAGTGTAGATGGCTCTAATTTGATCTTCAAAGGCTTTAGATATGAGAATCTATACTTGGTTGATTTCAATGTTAGTGAAGCTAGATTATCTACATGCTTGTTCACTAAGTCTAGCATGGGTTGGTTATGGTATAGAAGGCTTGGTCATATTGAAATGAAACAATTGAATAGATTGGTTAAGCATGACTTGGTTAGAGGCTTAAAAGATGTTGTGTTTGAGAAGGATAAGCTTGTAGCTCTTGTCAAGCTGGCAAACAAGTTGGAAACACCCATCCTAAGAAAAGCATGATGAGCACTAGTAAAGCATTTGAGTTATTGCATATGGACTTGTTTGGGCCAACACAATACACTAGCATTGGTGGAAATAAATATGGCTTTGTGATAGTGGATGATTATACTAGATACACATGGGTAGTCTTTCTAGTGGATAAAAGTGATGTGTTTGCAATATTCAAATCATTTGTCAAGGGCATTCACAATGAGTTTGAAACAATCATCAAGAGAGTTAGAAGTGACAATGGTAGTGAGTTCAAGAACACTAAAATTGATGAGTTATGTGATGAATTTGGAATTAGACATCAATTCTCGGTCAAGTACACTCTACAATCAAATAGCCTTGTTGAGAAGAAGAATATGACACTCATTGGTATGGCAAGGTCTATGCTTAGTGAGTACAATGTAAGTCAATCTTTTTGGGCCGAAGCTATCAACACGGCTTGCTATTGTAGCAACCGCCTCTATTGTCACCCATTGAAAGAGAAAACACCATATGAGCTCTTGAATGGTAGAAAGCCCAACATTGCATATTTTTGGGTCTTTGGTTGCAAATACTATATCTTGAAGAAAGGCACTAGATTGGACAAGTTTGACAAAAAATGTGATGAAGGATTCCTACTTGGTTATTCCACTACAAGCAAAGCAAATAGAGTTTGGAATTTGGATAGTGGTACTCTTGAGAAAGTTCATGATGTTAAATTTGATGAAACCAAGGGTTCACAAGAAGAGAATGAGAACTTGGAAGATGTTAGAGGCATTCAACTTTCAAATGCCATGAAGAACATGGATGTTGGTGAATTGAGGCCTAGGCAAGTGAATGATGATGAAGATGATCAAGTGCAAGTGCTCTCCAACTCAAATGTGCAAGATGATACAAATCAAACTAGTACAAGTGGCTCTTATGAAAATGAACAAGATCAAGTGGCTAGTACATCATCTCAACTCAATGATCAAGCAAGTGCAAGCAATCAAGTACAAATGCTCCAACCAACCAATATTATAAGGGATCATCCATTGGACACTATAATTGGTGATATTTCTAGAGGCGTGCAAACAAGATCAAGATTGGCTTCATTTTGCGAGCATTGCTCATTTGTGTCATCCATTGAACCAAAGAAGATAGATAAAGCATTGAAGGATGTTGATTGGGTGAATGCTATGCCTGAAGAATTGAATAATTTCACAAGAAATCAAGTATGAGAATTAGTGGAAAGACCAAAGGGACATAATGTGATTGGAACCAAATGGGTCTTTAGAAACAAGCAAGATCAAGATGGGATAGTAGTAAGGAACAAAGCAAGATTGGTAGCACAAGGCTATACACAAGTTGAAGGTCTTGACTTTAGAGAAACATATGCCCCGGTTGCTAGATTGGAAGCAATTAGAATCTTGCTAGCCTATGCTTGTGCCCACAATATCAAGCTCTATCAAATAGATGTAAAGAGTGCATTTCTTAATGGTTACATCAATAAAAAAGTTTATGTTGAGCAACCTCCCGGTTTTGAAGATGACAAAAAACCTGACCATGTGTACAAGTTGAAGAAGGCATTGTATGGCTTGAAACAAGCACCTAGAGCATGGTATGAGAGATTGAGGGACTTTCTACTCTCTAAAGGGTTCACGATGGGCAAGGTTGACACCACTCTTTTCATCAAGAAGATTGGCAAAGACTTGTTTGTGTTGCAAATCTATTTTGATGACATCATATTTGGATCAACCAATCAAGACTTTTGTGATGAGTTTGGAAAGATGATGGCTAATGAGTTTAAGATGTCCATGATTGGAGAATTAAGTTACTTCCTTGGTCTTTAAATTAAGCAATTGAAGAATGGTACATTTGTGAGTCAAGGCAAGTATATCAAGGACATGATCAAGAAGTTTGGCATGAGTGATAGTAAATCCATTAGTACACCAATGGGAACAAATGACAACTTAGATAGTGATGCAAGTGGGAATATGGTGGATCAAAAATTATATCGGTCTATGATTGAAAGCCTACTCTATGTGACCGCATCAAGGCCGGATGTCATGTTTAGTGTATGCATGTGTGCAAGATTTCAAGCCTCACCAAGAGAAAGTCATTTGAAGGCTACAAAGAGGATATTGAGGTACTTGAAGCATACACCAAATGTTGGTTTGTGGTATACCAAAGGAGCAAAGTTTGAGCTAATAGTTACTCTGACTCGGATTATGCGGGATGCAAGGTTGAAAGAAAGAGCACCTTGGGCACATGTCAATTGTTAGGAAGATCACTTGTTTCATGGTCATCAAAGAAGCAAAATAGTGTTGCATTATCAACCGCCGAAGCCGAATACATATCCACCGGTAGTTGTTGTGCATAAATACTTTGGATGAAGGCCACTTTGAGTGACTTTGGAATCAAGTTCAAGAAAGTGCCATTGCTATGTGACAATGAGAGTGCAATCAAGTTGACCAATAATCCGGTTCAACATACAAGAACAAAGCACATTGATGTCCGCCACCATTTCATAAGAGATCACCAACAAAAAGGGGACATTTGCATTGAGAGTATTGGCACCGAAGATCAACTTGCCAATATATTCACCAAGCCATTGGATGAGAAAATGTTTTGCAAGCTAAGGAATGAGTTGAATATATTGGATTTCTCAAATATGTGTTGATTCACCCCCCACTTATATGACATGCCTCTCCTTTGAGCAATCTAAAGTAAAAGTTGATTGGCATGGCATACATCCTTGCTAAGGACATGATTAGTGCATCTAGTCATCTCTCAATTTTAATAGGCTCATTCATGAAAATCAAATGAATTTGATATTTGTATGGTACCACTATTGCTTCTATGCTTGACTTGATATAGTGGTAGCATATGACATGTTTATGGTCTTGTAAACCTAGTGTTTAATCTAGAAAATGAGCTCTGAGTGTTTTAGATTGAACCAAATTTGGGAATATGATCCTCACTCTATTGATTGACATTGATAATCTCAACCTATCTACATTTTGAACCTTTATGGTCATTTATGACAAAGGAGGAGAAAAACAAAGATATTAGTACATGGGGAGAAAAACAAAGATATTAATGTACTAAGATTATGAAAAGACAACAAAGGGGGAGAACTTGACATAGGGGGAGAGATATGACAAAGGAAAATGGTCAATTAAAATTTTGAGCACATAAGTAGGGGGAGCAAGCTCATGAACTTGTATGGTGCATTTGAATGTGCATTTCATATGTTTGCTTGCATGGCACAAGTTTTAAATTTTAATATCCATGCTTGTGTGGTGTATGTTAGTTTTAGGTTTGAATGATGAAATGAAAATCTAGCATGCATAAGTTTATCTAGTGATTTCATTTCCAAGTGTTTCCAAGTGGTATCGAGCTAACCATGGTGCTAAGGATGGTATAATGGTGCACTCCGATTGGTATCACACTTCAAAGGTCCATCTTTTATACCTTAGCATCATTTGGTAGACATTGTCTCCTATATTTCCTATCTAAGCATATGTGCAAGCTACAATCCAAACTCTTAGCACATATGTAGGGGGAGCAATTGCTACCATTTGGGGTTCATGAAACTTGTCCATTTCCTTTTACACATGGTAAATATGCTTGGGCAAGTAACATGGATTCAATTGAATTTCAATTCATATCTTTGTGAAAGAGTTGTCATCAATTACCAAAAAGGGAGAGATTGAAAGCTCTAGTTTGGTTTTGGTGAATTAATGAAACCCTAAGTGCTAACCTAGTTTATCAAGTGATCATGAGATAGGTAGCACATTCCAAGTGGTGAAGTAAATGAAGATCATGACATGATGATGGTGATGCCATGGTGATGATCAAGTGCTTAGACTTGAAAAGAAGAAAGAGAAAAACAAAAGGCTCAAGGCAAAGGTATAAATGGTAGGAGCTATTTTGTTTTGGTGATCAAGACACTTAGAGAGTGTGATCACATTTAAGTTCGATAGCCATACTATTAAGAGGGGTGAAACTCGTATCAAAACGCAGTTATCAAAGTGCCACTAGATGCTCTAACTCATTGCATATGCATTTAGGATCTAGTGGAGTGCTAACACCATTGAAAATGTTTGTGAAAATATGCTAACACATGTGCACAAGGTGATACACTTGGTGGTTGGCACATTTGAGCAAGGGTTAGGAACTTCACCAGTGGAGTGTTTGCCCGTAGAGTGCGGACAGTTCGATAGTGTCACCGGCGCCCTAGACAGAAAAGAAAGAGGTCACTATAAGTGACCGGACGGTGGTCACGGTTGGACCAGCGCGTCCGGTCAGAGGCAGCATAGGGCGCACAGCGTCAGTCTCTGATCGGACGCTGACAGGGTGCGTCCGATCCTGCTGACGTGGCAGCACACAGGGGAGTCACCAAGTGACCGGACACTGGGTGAGTCCGGTCGAGCATGAAAAGTCATCTCTGGATGCTTACTGGAAACGACTAGACACTGGGGTTCAACATCTGGTCACTTTGAGCTGCTGTGTCCGGTCATCACTTGACCATTGAGATCGGGCGATCAACATTTGAAGAGAGGGGACACATGGCACGCATCGTGTGACCGGACGCTGAGGTCCACCGTCCGGTCAATATGACCGGAGCGTCCGGTCACCTCATGTTGTGCCTAGTGAAGGGGTACAACGGCTCTATTTCGTGGAGGCTTCTATTTAAGCCCCATGGCCAGCTCAAGCTCACTTCCTTGGCCATTTGCATTGATATAGCAACCTTGTGAGCTTAGCCAAAGCCCTCCCACTCATCTCCATCATTGATTCATCATCTTTGTGAGTTTGGAAGAGAATCCAAGTGCATTGCTTGAGTGATTGCATCTAGAGGCACTTGGTGTTCGTGTTTCACTGCAGGATTTGCTTGTTACTCTTGGTGGTTACCGCCACCTAGATGGCTTGGAGCAGCGAGGATCGTCGAGCAGAGGTTGGGGATTGTCTCCGGCTCCGATCGTGGTGATTGTGAGGGGTTCTTGACCTTTCCTCTGGTAGAGAGCCAAAAGGTACTCTAATGGATTACTCGTGGCTTGTGTGATCCTCATCTTGTGTTGGTTGTGCGGCACCCTATTGAGGGTTTGGTGTGTGATGTCAATTAGCGCATGAACCTTCAAGTGAGTGAATCACCACAACGAGGACTAGCTTGCCGGCAAGCAAGTGAACCTCGGTAAAAAATCATTGTGTCATCATTTGATTCCAAGGTGATTAGTCTTCATTGTTATTTATTCTTGTGATTGATTGGCTTCTTCCTCGACACGGCGGTATAACCTTCTTGCTCACTCTCATTACATTACCGCAAACTAGTTGTCAAGCTCTTTAGTGTAGCTAGTTGTGAGAGCTTGTTAGTTTGGTTAGTGTGGCTCTTTAGTTAGCTTTTGAGAGCACACCAACTTAGTATAGTGTCATTGCTATTGTGTGGATAGAAACTATATAAACTAGAATTGTGGTAGGTGGCTTGCTATTTTAGTAGGCTAGCGCAACACTTGGTTCGCCTCATAACTGTCTAACCGGTTTGTTAAGTGTTGTTGTAGAAATTTTTAATAGGCTATTCACCCTCCTCTAGCCATTAGGACCTTTTAGAGGGGAACCTTGGTGAAGTACACCCTCCACTGCGATGCCATCATCATCATCAACTCCATGGCAATGTAGCTCCTCCCGAGCCCTTGCAACCAACTCACTAAATGAAGGCTTCTCATTGAATAACACAAGCACGCTTTGTATGTCAATAAACTCAACATATCCATAGCAATCTCTTTCCATGGTGCCTCCATGATATATGCTCACTAGGTTGTCCATCTAGTAGTTCAAAGAAAAATTGAAATACAGTTCGTTTACTCCAAAGTAGCTGCTATATAGTACCTCTCTAATACATACTAACCAACTACACTCTAAGTATATAAATACAATCTATTAACTACATAGCTAAATCCTACCTAAATAACTATGTCACTAGCTATCTAACTATATTTATCTCACTAACTAAATCAACTAGCTATCTAATAACTATATCTATGTACCTATGTCACTAGCTATCTAACTATATTTATCTAACTATATCTATCTCACTAACTAAATCAACTACCTAGATCATCAAATTTATTAGAAACTACCAAATAATCAAAGTAGCACTACAATTCAAGCTAACTAAGTACCTACATTGCATATTCAAAAATTTTACTTGTCCAAGTCAATGCAACGAACAGAGCACATGACGTTGGAGGCGAACAGAGCTCTGGCGGTTGTTGTGGCCTTGCAGCAGGACACTAGCCCCTCTCCTATGGGCGAGGAGGGGCAGGCTCGCAGACGCTGATGCAGGGGCCATGGTCGTGCCTGGGCGAGCAGGCCAGGGATGCGACGCAGACACGGACACCGGGACCGGAGCGGGACGAGGATGGGGAGGACAGGATCGACGGCGAGGTTGCGCCGCACTGGGAGCAGGGGTCGTGTCGCGGCCGAGGTCGCCGAAGGGAGCCCCTATGCGCGCGGTGGACGTGGCGAGCCAGGACGGATGAGGCAGCACGAGCGGGCTAGGGCCGCGGGCGGCCGGCAAGGTGGGGGCTGACCCGGGCGCTGGTCGGGAAAGGCGGTGTGCGGCGGGCGTGGGACGGCCGGGGCTTCGTGCGGCGAGGCGGCGCGTGCGGGCTTGGGCTGTGGGCAGATGGCACGGCAGGGGCCGGCGAGGGCGCAGGCCGGGAAGGGCGGTGCGCGACGGGCGCAGGACGACCGGGGCTTCGAGCGGCGAGGCGGCGCGAGCAGGCTAGGGCCGCAGGAGTGCGGCAACAATGGTGGTGCCCTGGCTTGGGTGCAGTAGAGAGAGAGAGAGAGAGAGAGGAAGAGACAAAGAAAGGGAGTTAATACAGGGTATGGTGCCAATGATCTTGGCGTCAAGCTCGGCGCCAAGATCTACGGCGTTAAGCTTGGTGTCAGGATCTACGACACCAAGGTGGCTGCCAAGTCACCGTCACGTCTGTGTCGACGCCTATGTCAGCCCAAGACCTAGGCGCCAAACCCTTTGGCACCAAGACGTGTAAGCTTGGCGCCACCAACGATGACGTCGAGATAAGGGTTCAGATTTTGAAAGAATACCTCTAGGGGCATATTTATGAAAAACTATAAAAAAAAAGGCCAAAAAATAAAAAGGGCCATTTGTGCTGGGCAGGCCGCCGCTGATGCATGCCTCTAGTATGTCAGAAGAGAAAGTAATGAGAGAAGGGTGGAAGAGATTGTTTTTGTCACTAATAGATGGATCCTATGTATTAAGGGGATGAAGGTTCGGGATAGTTTTGTAGAGCTTCTCCTGCTTTAGATTCTTTGTGAAAGCTAATTCTATGTGTGAAGTGATTCTCTTATTGAAATTGATTCTCTAGGATAAACACTATGCATAATTCTAGGCATGAAGTGAATTAGGATAAGCCATTTTTTCCAGCTCTTAGCCTCCTAGTTCATTTAAGAGAATCACTTCATAGGATCAATGAAGAATCACTTCTCAATAAAAAACTATTTGACAGAGCTTCTTCTAGATTCAATATGGAAACTACTCCAAAAGCTTTGTCGAACTGGTCTATTAGAACACATTGTCTCCTGTATTTTAGAATTCAAAACTTCTTAATCTTTTAAAGTAGATTTTTTTAAAAGAAAAAGAGATCTAGTGAAGTTGCTCGGCCGGACTCATTCACCCTCCCACGGCCCTGTTCGTTTGAGCTTATCGGTCAGAATCAATTCTACTTTTAATCATAAAAATAATATTTTTCTCTCGTCACAAACGAGGCCTACAAATCAACCCTAAGAAATAAGTCGTCGTAGACCGGACCTACTTTTTGCCTTTCCTCCGCAATCATCGCATCCCCGCCTCTTGAATTCCCAAAAAAGAATGGGGGTAGAACGGTCATTTGGTGGGGTCAGGCATTGAATACCGACTACCGACTTTTGGGATGCGAAGAGGGAAAGTCTAATCTAATAAACAAGACAACGGACCCAACCAAATAAATCCTGCCACATGTACTACTACTCCCTACTCGATCCGTCTACCTCCTCGCTATCGATCGCTGGTCGCTCGTTTTTGCTACAACTACAAATCTACAATGGCTGCACCCCACCCCACGTGCCCTCGCGATCAGGTGCATGAGTTCGCGCGCGCGCGGAGCCGGCCGTCTGGTGCCCAGCCACCAGTCAACGACACACTGCGTCACTCACTGCCTTCCCCTCCTCCTCAAATTAAGCCTCAAACCCTCACCAACTCACATCGCAGTCTCGCTCGATCTAGCTCAGATCACTGAACGAATCAAAGCAGCACACAGCAGCAGGTAGCCACATCCCAGCCATGGCGGCGGCCGGCGGCGGAGGCGAGGCCGTGCAGAAGGCGCTGCAGTCGGTGGCGCAGAGCACGGGGTGGACGTACAGTCTCCTCTGGCGCCTCTGCCCGCGCCAAGGGTACGCTTCTTTCTTGCTTCTTGCTCGACCGTCCCTTCGACCGTGCTGTCACCAGCCGAGATTTTTTTATCGATCTGATCTGATCATGCATGCATGGCGCTGCCTGCGCAGCGCGCTGGTATGGGCGGAGGGCCACTACAACGGCGCCATCAGGACGCGCAAGACGACGGTGCATCAGCCGGGCGGGGAGGGCGCTGACGAGGAGGAGGAGACGACGGCGGGGGCGGGGGCCGGCCGGGCGGCTCTGCGCCGCAGCCGGCAGCTCAAGGAGCTCTACGACTCCCTGGCGGGGGAGGCGGCCGACGGTGGTCGAGGAGCGGGCGGAAGCAGGGACGGCGGCGGCGCGCAGCAGCAGGTGGTGCCGCATCGCCGGCCCACCGCGGCGCTGGCGCCCGAGGACCTCACGGAGACGGAGTGGTTCTACCTAATGTGCGCCTCCTACTGCTTCCCTCCTGCCGTCGGGTAACCTATATATAAAATATATTAGCTACATGTATTTGCAGTTTGCATGCTACCTCATCTACAGCACTAACAGCAGAATGAAGCAGCAGAGCACAAGGAACGAACTTAAGATCTCGACGCGTAAGATGGAAAAACAGACCAGCTCTGCACAACAGCGTGAACCCAACCCAACGCTTAAATATTCCCACAACACACTCGGCGCCGACATATCTGGCCACTTGGGTCCTACTCGTCTGTTCCAAATTATAAGATGTTTTGGCTTTTCTAGATTTATAATTTTTGCTATACACTTAGATATACACTATGTCCAAAACTCTAGATGCAACAATATGTCTAGAAAAACAAACCTCTTATAATTCAGAACTGATGGAGCAATGACTCATTAATTAACACCTGAGGCTGACCCTACACCCCAAGAGGCCTAGAGAAAGGATCGGAGGCGTTGAAGGGAGTTTTCGGCCCATGGAATCAAGGAAGCGGGCAATGGAGGAGTGGCGTCCCCTAGCGCCGACCGCCGAGAGTTGGTTGATGGATGGCGGGAAGAACTGTGTTTCACCGCACAAAGGGCTCTAAGAGGTCTCGAACCCCATCTCGCAGGATTGTATGGGCAGCGACCAGCCCCTGTGTTTCACACCTTTGAGAAGACAAGATGGCCTTCTGTTCCGCGAAGACATAGATACGAGTGACGGTAACGGGTGGAACAATTACTTCATTAACCATGAAAATATGCCCATGCACCATAACAAGGCATAGAGCATGTGGCGCGGGCATTGGACGATTTGTGTCTCAGAGATTTATTTGATGATCATATGCCATGCATTTGAATTAGTTTTGAAATCAAACTCTACAGACAGCTAGTGTGCCTGGACATATACCGCTCTAACTCATATGAGTATGAGAAAGAGTAGCAAATAATGGAAACACTCCATATTCCAATTCATTTTGGAATCAGAATCTGCACCATGCTTGGACACCACTCTAACTTGTACAAGCACGGGAGAGACTGAATCCGTCGGATTACCATCGAACGGTTGTGAGCAATGTCAGACGACTAAGAAACATTTCTTCCTCTTTATAATTTATAAGGTAGAAATTAAGTCTGTTTCAAATCAGTAGTCCATGTTGTTTCACAGGGGAGGAACCAAAGGTTCCTTCCAAGCACCATAACAAACCCTCTAAACATTATTGTCCTGGCGAGATAAATCTTACTAGCAAAACTATTATGGCCATCATAGAAAATTATATATGTTTTAGTTTTTTTTTGCGATGAAAAAATGTTTTAATTTACAAGGGAAAAAGCACTGACCTATGCTTCAAGAGTGACATTCTTTATTATCATATATGTCACCTCGCACTTTGTTTTCATTTATTTCCAAATTAAACGATGCAAATTTATGATTCACACACTCGCAAAAGTGTGCTAGACAATTTCAAGAAAGCAATGCCTGTACTTTTGGTACTAAAAGATAATTATTATATTCACATTTTTTTGAACTATTACATACATAAACGACATTCGAACAGCTGTTCCTGTTTAGTTGCGTTTCGAACCGTAGTTTTATGCACTCTAATCTCTTCATACTATTAGAACTCGTTTCTTAATTTGACATTCTTTTCAGGATTATATAGCTGATGCAGCATGCATCAATAAATTATCAAATGGCAAGCACAGATATTTCATATAACAAACAGCTAATGTTCTTTTTTGTTGTAACAAGAAAACCTTCCATATATAAGTCATATACATGTGTAGTGCTTTCACATTTCAGGTTGCCTGGGGAGGCATTTGTAAGGAGAGTTCATGTGTGGCTATGTGGGGCAAATAAAGTTGACAGCAAAGTGTTCTCAAGAGCAATTCTCGCTAGGGTACACATACCGTCTCCCTTCTTTTCCATCTTTTTTTTAAAGAAAGATGTAGATCGTGGTATTGTCATGGTCATGCTGGTAATAAAGGATGCAGGATATGTAGTCCTACTACAGCAGTACAGCATGACGAAAGATAAGCTTATGATTGTAGTTGAACTTTAAAAACATTATTTTCCTTTCAAGATATGAGCATGAAGCTCAGATTGTATATTGATTTCGAAAAGTCTTATTCCCTTCTTTGCCTCATGATAGAGAATTGAAGGTGCTAATTAATTCTCCTTTTACTACTCTTTTCATGTGGAGCATCACAAATATTTGTGGCAACAAATATCAGAGTGCAGGCATCCAGGTATTAAAATTCGCTTCTGAAACTACTTTTTAGTTTTTATTGTATATAAGCATTATCAATGTTTTGCTATTTAATATGAAAATAAATCACTTCTAGTTTTACAAATCTTCATTTGTAGTGAACTTATTCTATTTTC
This sequence comes from Miscanthus floridulus, assembly GCF_019320115.1. Lineage (NCBI taxonomy): Eukaryota > Viridiplantae > Streptophyta > Magnoliopsida > Poales > Poaceae > Miscanthus > Miscanthus floridulus. The sequence continues at coordinate 26,032,973 of NC_089583.1, read as the reverse complement.
AATTAAGTTTCCAATATTTCAGCGCAATTGCACATGACTTCCACTAAATATTGAATCTCAGGCATATGATCAATGCGCTTATGAGTTGACTTCAATCTTAATAATGCAGACAGTAGCATGCATTCCAGTCGACGATGGTGTCCTGGAAATTGGAACTACAGAGAAGGTCAGTGAGTTAATTATGCATTTCAGAAATTACAGCCGTTAACTGTTAATATTCTCCAAACTGATCAATAATTACATAAATTCAATTAATATTCTCAATAATGAAAGTAATAAACCAAGCATCAATTATATGGAGATGTCAGAAAACAATAGGATCTAAAAAAATTCTATGAATACATTTCAGGTAGAAGAAGACATTTGTTTAATTCAATGTGCCAGGAGCATCTTCATGGATCAAATTGGCGCCCACATAATGCCTACCCTCTCAGGCCATTCAACTTCCACCGCCCCAACCACACACATCAATCATCAGCCATTCCAGACAAAAATGGGAAACTGCATTGACATAAATGTGCAGAAAAATAGTCACAATTCAGGAGACGAGCACAATAACGAAATGGAAGATGATGACGACAGAATTGATTTATTAGAGACCAATACTGGAAATGATTCAAGCCAGCATTCGCCACAGGACACTAATAATGTAGGTTTAGGCAATGAGCAGGGAACGCTCAATGCGGGGAGCAGTGAGCTGATGCTGATTGGGACGTCGGAAAGGGTAAGAGATGGTTGTTCAAAGCAAGAGGATGAAGAGATCCCAGTGCTTATGGTTTGCCAGAACGCTAATCTGGCAGCGCAGGGTGAATTTGGTCCGTGGCATGATTTTCTCGACGATGACCTAAGCAGTAAATACCTACAATCCTCAGGTAATTTGGACCTGTGTACATATTAATCTCTCAGTAAATAATTTTAAATTCCCTTTAGGAATTAAAATAAGGTACTATCTTAAACTGAACTAGTGCATACAAACCTCACTTCCTATTTTATTTACCCCGAGGGGTTAACCTAAAAGTGTTTTTTTGGATGGTTTTGTGAACGTGGCCGGGGGGCCTACATGTTAGGGGGTCTCTCTTTCTCTTATATATATTAAAAAAAAATCATTTTTTAATTTTTTATATGAAGTCGGATGAATTCAAAGTTTATGTAAAAATTATAGAGCTCGATGCGGCGGACACGATCTATAATTTTTTAGTTGACAATATTTTTTATTTGAGATCTTTTAGAGGCTTAAATAATCATTTCAAGTAAACATAGTTTGAAATTCTATTTTTAAATTTTTTTAAACGATCTAGGATGTTGCATGGTCTATATTAAAGTTATATTTTTTAAGTACAATCTAGAACATTATCCGAGACCTTTAGAGGCTTAAATATTCATTTTAAGTTCTCAGTTTTATTTTTTTTAATTTTCAAACGTCCTTAGATCTTAACATGATCTATATCAAAGTTGTAGCTCTAAATGTAATAAAAAACTTTATAGTTGACAACTTTTTTTTTATCCAGAACCATTAGAGGCCTACATGTTCGTTTTAATATCTCAAAATTTAAAATTCAAAGTTTTTAATTTTTTCAAACGACCATGTGCATTGACATGGTCTGTACTAAAGTTACAGACTCAATGCGGTCTATAACTTTGTAGCTGATTTTTTTATTTGAGATCATTTAGATGCCCAAATTGAATATTCAATTAATTATGGTATGACTAAAAATACCAAGGTATGTGGGGGCCCGCATGCCATATCGCCAAATTCACCATCGAAACCACACTCTGAGCTATTTTAGGAGAGTAATTTGAATGTTTTGAAGGCTAAGGAGGCAAGTTATCTAGCATTCGAGTTCGAGTGTGTTTTTTAAATTCAACAACAAGTTCAAGATGGTAAATGGGATTTTACTCTATTTAAATCGACACGGTGGACACCCTATGTGTTATATCTTGTTGGATAGTGGCTTACAACTTATACCTTTGGAATGAAAGTAAAGGTGAAGGTCACTATGCAATAGAAATAAGTGGATCCAAGGTTAGCAATTGAGAACTAGAGCAAGATGTAATTATAACTATTATAAAGCCGAGGCAGACGAAACTTGTGAGGGGTCCTGAGGATGTCAAATGCCGATAATGTTGCATTAGACAAAACAGTAATATTGCACTATCTCATGTCATGTATAGTGTCTGAGGGCGGTGTCTATAGGAAATACAAAGGGGTAGAAATGGAATTACAAGTCTACCTGCACAACTACTATATTCTAGGTATATTCATGGGTATTTTGGAAATTTCACCGAAATAGGGGCAATGTGTTTATTTTCGTGGTCACCTTCTTATGGTCGCGATCATCGCTGCGGAATGCTGGGCCTCACTTGATAGTTCACATCTTCCTCTGATCCCTCTGTGTTGTCTTAGCCTCATGGTCTCGGCCTTGGTTCAACCTCTGCCCCACTTGCGTCTCCTTCGGCTTGTCCAAGGGTACCTTTGGGTTTCATGAGCTTGTTTCCGCTACCTTCGGGAAAATATCAAGTTTCATGCAAAATAGAATGCATCATGCTTCCTCAGCCAACCATGAAATTTACCTTTGAGGTGTGGGTGTGTTGGGTGGGGGTGGGGAGCTTTCTGGTGTCCCCCTAAATCTAGAAAATACGATAGTTTATTTACAACTTGAAAAACAATTAATATGAGGCAGTTAACAAATTAAAAGTTAAGAGACATGTTGTAAACAAAGTTAAGCGATAAGATGGTACTCCCTTTGTTTCAAATTATAAAACATTTTGAATTTTCTAAATACATGGCTTTTGCTATCCACTTAGGCCAGTCCTAGTGGGGTTTCATGGATATTAAATAGGGAAAATGGTGTTCTTGCCCTTATGCAGGAGTCCAATTGTGATTTTGCCCTTGTTTTTTCAACTTTGTGATTTTGCCCTTGCTATTTTGAATTGAATCGTCCGTTTGCCCCTGGTTGGGATGCCGTCAAATGGTCATGGAATAAATGAATTAAAAAAATTCAAAATCTAAAAAAAACAAAGGCAAAAAGACCAAATTGCCCCTTATCCTTATATTCAGCCTCGGTAAGGAAACTGTGCCTTTCTCACGGCATCGACCGGGGGCGTAGGGGGCATCCGGCGGCGGCGGCGTTGGCAGCGCACGGTGCGGCAACGGCTCCCGGCGGTGGGTCCCGCGCCGCCGCGGCGGTGCTGCTGAACAAGCTGGTCCTCACGTCGTCCGACTCCGCCTCCACGCTCGTCACCGCTGCCACGGCCGCCCGCCTCGCGGGCTCGCTCGACCTCGCCGCCGCGTTGCCGCTGGGCTCCCGCGACGAGGCCGCGGTGGCCGCGGCATCCGCGCCCGCCGCCGTCGCGCTCGCGGCGCTGATCGACTGCTGCGCCGCGCCGCTGGCCCGCGTCGCCGACGCCGTCGCCGCGCTGTCGTGCGAGGCCGCGCGCGGGGACGCCGCCGCGGCCTTCGACGTGCCGGCCTCCGGCGACGGGCTCTCCTCCAAGGATGAGGCCGACGTCGCTGCTGACATCAAGGTCCTCGTCTTCAGCTCCAAGCTTGTCGGCGCTGCCGCCGGGGGTGCCCCCGCCGCCGCCACGTTCGCCAAGGTGCCCGCCCTGAACGGGATCTTCCGCCAGGCGGTGCGGGCGCTGCACGCCTTAGTACGCATTGAGCTCAACGTGCCCGTGAAATTGGGGAAGAGGGACGCCGGTGAAACCGGTGAGGGAAAGGAGGAGGCACTGGTGGTGCTGGCCACGCAGCTCGCTAGAGCTGTGCAGGCACTGTGCAAGCTGAGCGTCGCCCGGGCAAGGCTCTGTGCGGAGAGCATTGCTGATGCCGAGCTTCGAGTGAAGCTTACTGGTGGCGTTAGCGTGGATGATTTGAAGGGGATGCTTGACAAGGTTTTGATTGATTCAGATGCTGTGTCGGTCTTGAAGGGGGTGTACAACCACTTGCTCAAGTTCAGGGACTTTCTTTCCTGGGAAGCAGCTGTGGCCATGGCAGTAATTGGAGCAAACAGTTCAATTGAGAAGCCACAAGCTGCTGCTGAGAATGAAGCAGCCAGTTCAACTGAGAAGCCACAGGCTGGTGGGGACAAAGCAAAGGGTGACAAGAAGAGCAAGAAGAAGAAAACTTTGGGGAAGGGTACTTCTGCTGTGCTGATGCTTCTTAGGGATCATGTGACAAATGGAAGTACTGTTGCTTCTGTAAATTCTGTGTTGGTTGCAGAGTGGGCAACCTCTCTCTCATCGCTATTTGATCCCAAATGTCCCAGATTGGTGTCCCTTGTGGAGAAGGTGAAGGAGATTGTTGAGAGCAATGAAGTCAGGAGATTGCCTAAAATTCCAAAGGTGAGAATCATACTATTCGCAGATAGTGCAGGTGTTACTTGGCAGAAAATTCATATTCGTGCTTTGATTTGTCATGTATTTGTTTTTTATTCTATAGATTATGCAGAAGGCTAATGATATCATTGCCAGTATATGGGGCACTCAGCCTATTCATTTGTTGCAGTGTTTTCCTTAGATGGTGCCCTCATAATTATGGTTTGATGTCTTACTATTAAAATAACATGCAGGGTGGTGAGCTTTGCTCTTTGCGGTATGATCTGACTGTTCCATTTGCCCGGTATGTTGCCATGAATAGCATAAGTGCACTGAAGAGATACCAGATAGCGAAAGTATATAGGAGAGATAATCCATCTAAGGGAAGGTACCGAGAATTCTACCAATGTGACTTCGACATTGCTGGTGTATATGAACCTATGGAACCGGATTTTGAGGTCATCAAAGTTTTGACTGAATTGTTGAATCAGCTGGATATAGGCACATATGAGATAAAATTAAATCACAGAAAGTTGCTTGATGGAATGTTGGAGATTTGCGGTGTGCCTTCTCAAAAGTTCAGAACAGTTTGCTCGAGTATTGACAAGCTGGACAAACAAACATTCGAACAGGTGAAGAAGGAACTGGTAAGCATCTGAATTAATTGGTTTTGGCTGAGGGTTAATTATATTTTTGTTTTATCATGCCGCCTTAATGAGTTGTAGATATGTTGACCATAGTCCTAACTGTTTTTCGTGTTCAAATTAGGTGGATAAGAAAGGTATATCAAATGAAACTGCAGACGAAATTGGCAATTTAGTGAAGACTAGAGGACCCCCGTTGGAAGTTTTGATGGAGTTGAGAAAGGAGGGCAGCAAGTTTATGAATAATGAAGGGTCTGTTGCTGCACTGAATGAGCTAGAGATATTATTCAAGGCTCTGGATAAAGCAAATGCAATAGACAAGATAGTTTTTTATTTAAGTTTGGCCAGGGGCCTTATTACTACACCGGTGTCATATATGAAGCCGTTTTCAAGGGTGCGGCTCAGGTTAGAAATAATTACTTATCACTGCACATTGATGTTCAAGTTAATTCTTCAGTACTCTGGATTTATCAATATTAAATTAGAGTTCAAATAATTTTGAATATTTATCAATATTAAATCAGAGTTCAAATAATTGCAATAAGACATACAATAAAAAAGTCTAATTCCAAATCAGGGTGAAATCACAATTAGGCATAACAAACAGGGGCAAAATCGCATGGGCATTTATGTCCTTTTGTACAAAGTTTAACACCGTTAGGGGTGGATGACGGAGCAGGGGCAAACTGGTGCTTCGTGAATGGCACAGTAGGGGTAAATTCACAAAGTCAAAAAATAGGGGCAAAATCACAATTTCGATACAAAATAAGGGTACAAACGCAAGAGCCCCTATTAAATAAGCTAACATGCACTACCGGAAACGCCTAAGTTGCCGAGTGTCAGGTGCTTTGCCGAGTGTTCTTTTTCTGGCACTCGGCAAAGACGCCTTTGCCGAGTGTTTTTTTTTTGACACTCGGCAAAGAGGCTATTTGCCGAGTGTTTTTTTTAACACTCGGCAAAGAAGCTCTTTGCCGAGTGTTTTTTTTGACACTCGGCAAAGAGGCTATTTGCCGAGTGTTATTTTTTTTACACTCGGCAAAAAAAATTTCAAAGCACATTTTGAAGCAGTAAATTAATTCAAATGAAAAAGTTTTTAACTACAAAGTTGTATAACTCATCAAGATGTACAATGTTTGTTTTGGTCTTTTCTTCATACGACAAAGTGAAAATAAATTTGTTCACAAATCTAACATATCTCTCTTGTAGTTTATGAAACTACAAGAGAGATATATAAGATTTGTGAACAATGTTAGAACGATCATGTCGGATGAACAGATGATCAAACAACCAAAATAAACTTTGTAGATCTCGAAAAGTTATGAAACATTGTAGTTGACAACTTTTTGATTTGAAAACATCTTGCCATGCAAAACTGTGTTTGAATTTCAAAATTTTAAAATTCAAATTTTATAAACGACCTCGGATGGAAAAACTTCCTAAACTAAAAGTGTAGATCTCAAAAAGTTATGAAACTTTGTAGTTTACAACTTTTTGATTTGAAAACATCTTGTCATGCAAAACTGTGTTTGAATTTTAAAATTTTAAAATTCAAATTTTGTAAACGACCTCGGATAGAAAAACTTCCTAAACTAAAAGTGTAGATCTCGACAAGTTATGAAACTTTGTAGTTTACAACTTTTTTATTTGAAAACATCTTGTCATGCAAAACTGTGTTTGAATTTCAAAATTTTAAAATTCAAATTTTGTAAACGACCTCGGATGGAACAACTTCCTAAACTAAAAGTGTAGATCTCGAAAAGTTATGAAACTTTGTAGTTTACAACTTTTTTATTTGAATTCGTTTAGGGCCTCAAACATGCAATTTACACTCGGTTTAGTATAATATATTGGGAACTAAAACGGAATCCAGACACAAGTGAGAGTGTGGTGTAGTGGTAGAGGAGGTACGTGCACAGCGGGATGTCTCGGGTTCGAATCGCGTCGGCTGCGTAGCCATGAAATTCATGCGAAAAATGTCGTAGATGGGTGGGCGCTGGCCGGTGGGGGCCTCCATTGATAAAAAAAATTCCATTTTTTTTGGGTAAAAATTCCTATTTTTTTCGGGTTTTTTTTTTCGGTTTGAACTTTGCCGAGTGTCGGGCACTCGGCAAGTGCCCGATAAAAGACACTCGGCAAAGTTGGCTTTACCGTCACTTTTTTTGGCGAGTGCTGTTCGCCGAGTGTTACACTCGGTGAACCATTTGCCGAGTGTTTTATGCCTTTTGCTGAGTGTTTCGGGCACTCGGCAAACTCAAGGAGTCCGGTAGTGATGTCATATTATAGATGAAGAGAGATGATGAAAGTTTCATATGATGAAATGAATTTCATGGGAATAAAACTTGTCTATTTCCAATTCACAATGACTAGCCTTAGATACTCGCTCCGTTCGTGAATAAATCAATCTCTAAAGTTGTCTGAAGTCAAATATTTTCAAGTTTGTGCGAATTTATAAAAAGGAGCACCAAAATTTATGATACTAAATTAGTATAGTTAGATACATCATAAACTATATTTACATAATATGCTTATTTGGTATCATAAATATCTTTACCTTTTTTCTACAAATTCAATCAAACATAAAAAGGTAGGACTTAGAATAGCTCTAGGAATTGATTTATTCAGAGATGAGGGAGTATATACTATGTATAGATACATATTAAAAACAATGTATCTAGAAAAGTCTAAACCTCTTATAATTTGGAATGGAGAGATTAGTTTATTTAAAACTCGAAAATACTAGAAGTAGTCCACAAAAGTAGAGACAAAAGATCTCTGAGAAATTTGGAAATAATAACGTTTAGAGTTGTGTAGAGGACTAACACCATCGAACTGGTGAACTTAATGAGAAACATATGAAAAAAACCCTAAAAGGTGAACAGATATCACATTGGAGATCGATATGATAATCCATCATGATATTAATCATATAATCCGAAAAATAAACAACTTCTTGAACATTGTATGGTCAATAGGATGGCAAAAGGCAGAAATAAATATATCTTTCGTAGTTCCATCCATTCAAAACAAACATTATATTTCTGATTTCTCACCCACTGTATATCCATTTGTTCTTCGTTCCAGCGGCAGAAGATCAAGCAGCACTAGCAGAAAACGCACACTACGTCGAAACGGTCCTGGCAATCTTACGGTTCAATGCGTGCCGGCAAACGCAAGCAGCCTCAAACACCAAAGCCTACCTGGCACTCTCCAAGAACTCGTCATTCACAAGATGGGCCAGCTGGAACCACAAAGGAAGTAACAATGATCGTCAGAGCATGTTGATCCCTGATGAAGGCACCCCACACAGAATGCTCAAGAGCATCCTGCTCGGTGCCCCTAGCAGCAGTCACCGGAGTTACAGAGGAGAGGCTGTCCAGTCACCTGAGCCGAGGGACGACGGCGAAGGCACGAGCCGGTCTCGGAGAGGTCCGGTGCCGGTGCCGGTCCAGGCAGAGCTGAGTGCCAGCCATGTTCTCAAGGAGAGGCGGCGGAGGGAGAAGCTCAACGAGAGGTTCCTCATGCTTCGGTCCTTGGTGCCGTTCGTCACAAAGGTGCGAATGAGAAGCATTGCAAGTTCGTTTACAGTCGTGTTACAGCCTATACAGCCTACAGCAAGAAACTGTTTTTTTTTTCTCCTGTTCGCAGATGGACAGGGCCTCGATCCTGGGCGACACGATCGAGTACGTGAAGCAGCTGCGGAGACGCATCCAGGAGCTCGAGTCACGAGCTCGGCTGGTTGACAGCAACCCAAAGACGATGGCGCAGCCTCCTCCGGCAGCCTCAACGGAGACGAAGAGAGGTCATCACACCAGCGGCGGTTACCTCGCGCGCGCAGGCACAGGCACAACAGGGGAAGCGAGCGGCAGCTGCTGCGACACCAACAGCAGCGTCGGGGAGCCTCCGGCGGGGGCGGGCGACGTCACGGAGGTGCAGGTGTCCATCATCGGGAGTGACGCGCTGCTGGAGCTCCGGTGCCCGCACAGGGAGGGGCTCCTCCTCCGGGTCATGCAGGCGCTGCACCAGGACCTCCGGCTGGAGGTCACCTCCGTCCAGGCCTCGTCAGCCGGCGACGTGCTACTTGCAGAGTTGCGCGCAAAGGTTAGCGCCATGGAAGTATCATGGAAATTGCCTTCCTTTTTTTTCTTTGGGTGACAGATTTGATTGCAGTGTGCTTCTGAATCCTGAAGTGTTCTTGGATTGTCTGGTGCAGGTGAAGGAGGTGCATGGCAGGAGGAGCAGCATCACTGAAGTGAAGAGAGCAATTCATCTAATCGTTTCATCAGACTGAAAATGTGAGGAGAATTTGATGTGTGGGGGAAAAAACTGAAAAATTTCTAGAATAGTATAAATGTACCACGGTCTCGGTCTATACATATACATATATTGACAATACACATGGGCCAGGCCCAATTCACACATGTATATACATACTCCGTATTACATATAGCCCAACACTCCCCCTCCAAGATTGATAATAAATATCTATCGTGGCCTACATGCTATATTACACTCTATAAATTCTTAGTAAAACAATCTGCTATTTGACATCTTGAGTTAACGTGACTGGACTGAAGACCATCATCTATCTCCTTTTATAATAAAGGAGCGATCGATCTCCACATATTATGTTGATAGCCGATTTGTTATAACACGAAAGCATCAATGTGTCACCGGAATCAGGGATAGATAGTGGTAGTGGAGTTTGTTTGGTAGATATCGGTCGCCGGCGAGCCGCCTGATGCCGCCGTCGCCACGGCCACTGGCAGGGTTCAGATTACAGAGATGATCAAACTCAAGTTCGCTATCTCTCGTCTTCCCCTTTTACAAGGCAATCGATGCCTGGCCCGTTACATGGGCTGCCATGGGCCGTCGGTCTTCATTTCCATTCAGGGCCAATTACTCTCCGGTTGGGCTTCAGCGCTCTTCTGGCCCACCCGCACTCGTCAGCTCTGAGGTCTTCTGTTTCAGTGTTTTCTTCTCCAGCTTCAGCAGGTGCCGCCCTTCCATGGTTGGTGACACCCTCCCCCTCCTTCAGAAACGGCTTGTCCCCAAGCCGGTGCTCGTTGATAGGCTTGACGAAGAGCGTCCTCATCTTCCCAGGTGGACAGTGGAACTGGAAGATGGGACCATTGCACCAGAACTTGTGGCGTGGTGTGTGTTGGATAGCGATGCAGTCTCCGATCCAAGATCTGAACAGGGACCTGAAGCTGTGAATGAGGGTCAGGGAGTTCAGTATGTACCTGATGATGTGGAGGAACAACCTGTTTCAATTGTGAAACATGAAATACAGGGTGGATGGAGCTAGTGGCAGGTAAGGCCAATCTGTAAACCACAGAGCCAATCTTGTCGGTGGTGATATAAGGTCCAAAATATCAAAATGCAAGCTTGCTTGATGATCTGGTTGCAATAGACGTTTGTACATATGGCTGAAGCTTCACATAAACAGAATCACCAACAGAGAATTCTCGGAATGTTCTCTTTTGATCTGCATGATGTTTCATTTTGTTCTGAGCCCAAAGCAGATGCTGATGAATAAGCTGCTGCATAAGATCTCTTTCATTAAGCCATTGTTGCAGATCAATATTTTTGCAAGTACCAGCCACATCAATACCCATTTGATTAGGATCATGACCATAGAGCACCTTGAATGGAGTTTGACCCAGTGATGAATGGTAAGATGTGTTATACCAGAATTCAGCAAATGGCAGCCAAGAAGACCATTTAGTTGGACAAGAGTGAACAAAGCATCTTAAGTAGGTTTCTAGGCATTGATTGACCCTTTCCGTTTGGCCATCGGTTTGGGGTGGTAAGCACTACTCATCAACAACTCTATCTTGAGCAGCTTAAAGAGTCCCTTCCAAACCTGGCTGGTGAATATTTTGTCCCTATCTGAGATAAGAGCTTTGGGTAACCCATGCAATTTATAAATTTGTGTGATATAAAGCAGAGCTACTTGAATTGCTGTGTAGGAGTGAGATAGAGGGACAAAGTGGGCATATTTTGAAAATTTGTCAACCACTACCAAAATGCTACTGTATTTGTGGGACATGGGTAATCCTTCAATAAAGTCAAGAGAAACAGTTTGCCAAGCTCCACTGGGAATAGGTAGGGGTGCTAATAACCCAGATAAGCTGCTCTATCATATTTTGCTTGCTGACAGATAGAACATTGAGACACGTATTGTTGGACAGCTTGTTTAAGTTGTGGCCAAGCAAACAACTGTTTAACTCGATGGTAAGTTGCTTCAATACCTGAATGTTCACCAGCAGGACTAGAGTGGAGAGCTTGCAGGAATTTGTTGTTGAATGCTCTGTGACGTTCCCACCCAAATTCTGGCCTTATAATATACAATGCCTTCCTTTAATGAAAAATTACCAGATGGAGACTTGATAGCCAATTCTTGCAGTAACTGACAGGATTTGGGGTCTTGAGCATAAGAAGCTTGAACATCAGCAAGCCAAGTTGGTTGGATAACAGATACTGAAACTAGTTCTTCTATGTCAGCATGGGAAGTTCTGGATAATGCATCAGCCACTTTGTTTTCCTTACCTTTCTTGTGAACAATTTGATAATTAAGCCCCAACAATTTTGTCAGTGCCTTGTGTTGCCAAGGAGTGTGCAGTCTTTGGTCATCCAAATGGATGAGACTCTTCTCATCAGTCTTGATAGTGAACTCAGACTGCAATAGGTAAGGTCTCCAATAGTCCACTGCTAAAAGAATGGCCATGCACTCCTTTTCATAGGTTGATAAACCTTGTGCCTTGGGACCCAGAGCCTTGCTGACAAATGCTATTGGATGTCCATCCTGTTGGAGTACAATATCAATTCCTTTATCTGAAGCATCGGTTTCAATAGTGAAGGCTTTGGTGAAATTTGGTAGAGCAAGAACTGGACTGGTAATTAAGGCCTTTTTGAGGGTTTCAAAAGAATTTTGATGGTCTGAGTCCAAACATACAACTCCTCCTTTCTGAGCAGGTTGGTTAAGGGTTTGGAAAGAAGACCAAAATGCCTCACAAATTTCCTATAATAACTTGCCATTCCAAGAAAGCTTCTGAGGTCTTTAACACAGTTTGGAGGTGGCCAATTTGCTATAATTTGAACCTTTCTTGGATCAGTTGCCACACCAGCAGAACTGATAACATAACCCAGATAGTGTAGTTGTTGCTTAGCAAATGAACACTTGGTCAATTTGACATAGAATTGGTGTGGTTGAAGGAGCTAAAAAACTTGGGTGATGTGGGATAGATGTTCTTTCTAAGTCTTGCTGTAGATAAGCACATAATCTATAAATATTACCACAAATACCCTCAAGAATGGAGCTAGGAGATCATTCATAATCCCCTGAAATGTTGCTGGCCCTCCAGTGACTCCATAAGGCATAACACAATACTCATAATGGCCATTGTGAGTTTGAAATGCTATTTTATATTCTTCATGCTTTGCCATTCCTATTTGGTGGAATCCTGAGCACATACCCAATGATGTGAACCATGAAGCTCCATTCAGTTCATCCAATAATTCATCAATGATAGGCAGTGGGTATTTGTTCTTCACAGTGAGTGCATTTAATTTTCTATAGTCAACACAAAGTCACCAGTCGCCTGTCTTCTTTTTGACAAGAAGTGCTGGTGAAGCAAATGGACTAGAACTAGGTTGTATCAGCCCTTTTTGCAGCAACTCCTTGATCTATCTTTCTATCTCGTCCTTTCGAAAGGGATTGTATCTATATGGTCTCAACCATATATAAAAGGTTGTGCTCCAGGTATGAGAGGTATAGTGTGATCTCCACTCCTGGATGTGGGAAGTTGTTGCAAGGATTGAAAAATGGTATGGAATTGGTTGATGATAGTTTGGATGGCAGGTGGAAGGGTGGGGGTGGTGGTGGTGCTGTCAGAGCTATCTGATATAGTGTCTTCAGTAGAGTTGAACTGGATGATGTACAAGATAGACTCTCTTTTCTGCATAGCCTGGAGCTGTTGAGTAGTGATAGGTGGCCCCATGATGGCTGTAGGCTGAATGCCATACAGTTGAATGGGTTTAGAATCATGGTAAAATTGGAGCCATTTTTGTGGCCAGTGAACCTGCATTGGGCTATGCTTAGAGAACCAGTCCATTCTGAGTATAACGTCATAGCATCCCAAAGGAAGGACCTTAAATGTGCTCTGAAATGTATGTCCTTGTAAACTCCAAAGCATATCAGGTATCTCATGTGAACAAAGAATTTTATTACCATTAGCCACCCTGACTTTAGCTATGTGTTCCAGTGCCTTCCACCTAGGCAACCCAACAGCAGTCTGCTGACTGACAAAACAATGAGAACTTCCCGAGTCCAGCAGCATATAGACCTCCTTGCCCTCCAGATAACCTTTAAATCTGATAGTTTGAGATCCTTCAGTACCCCTTAGTGCTTGAATAGATATTGCCATGAGATCATCACCAGAGTCCTGTTCATCACAATCAACAGCATGATTTTCAGAATGATCATCATAGAGGTACTGCCAAACTTCTTCCATGACTTGGAGTGAGACAATCGGTGGACATTTGTGTCCAGGGCCCTACTTCCCACTACACTTGTAACACAATCCCTTGGATCTTCGATAGGACTTGAGAGTTGACAGTTTATCATCAGGGGCTTGTATCTTGACTGATCTGCCTGCTTCTTTACTTCAGTATTGAGAGTCAGCTGTCCTGGTGTATACATTGTTCTAGCCTTACTTGTATCACTATGCTTGTAAGAATCACCAGAATACCTCTTGGAATGGTCCCATTTCTTCAGCTCTTTACTGGAAGAATCCAGCAGAGCTTCCTCCTACAAAAGGGCAAGGGAACTAGCAGTATCCAGGCATTGAGGCCTATGAACCATTATAACTGCACGTATTTCTTTCTTTAAACCATCTACAAAACGGTTGGTAATGACAGAGGAGCTTAAGCCCGGATCATGAACAAGCAGTTGGTGTAAGATGTCACTAAACTGCTCTATATACTCAGTAATAGAGGCACTCTTCTGTATGTGGAAAAAGGCTCTGAGAAGCTGGTTATGCTCATCCTTATCAAAATGGAGGCAAACAGCATCAACAAATTCGTGCCAGGACAAGGTCTCTATTGGGTTTTTCAGGGTATGAAACCAAAGCTTGGCAGGCTAAATTCATGGAAGCTATCTTAACCCATTTGCTAGGCTCAACAGAAATAGACATCAAAGTAAGTCTCAGCTCCCTTAACCCATAGCTTAGGATTCGAACCATCGAATTTGGGAAATTCAAGGTTGGGCAGAGCGCCAGATGGAAGCAGGTTAATAACACACTCTAGTCACGGTGCTTAATATCTTCTCCCTTAACCGTAAACTGGGGGGCGGGGATGAAAATTTTTCGCACCTGTGACCGGAGGCGGATATGGAGTGGTGTAAACCACCCCAAATCCGGCGCTCCGGTGCTGGGTTTCATGGTGGTGGCCAAATTGCCTAGACGACACCTCGAAGGAGGTCGACCCCAGATGAGCAGGGTCCACCATCTTCTTCCCCAAATCCAGATCGGGGTGCTCGATCACCGGTTCACCATTGGAGATCGAATGCTTAGAGGAATCCCCGAACAGCTTCTCCATGCACTCGCTGAGGTAATTCACCACATGCTTGATGTCGGCGATGCGGGTGTTCACCTCCGGCTTCCACTGCTCGAAATCCTCCTTCGCAGAGGTCACTTGCACCATGGATTGCTCGAGGTCAGCAATCCCCTTTGAATTCTGGGTCAACAATGCCGAAATTTGCCCTAGCTGTTCTTCAGGCGATGCCATCGGCATCTGGCTCCTGGTGCAGTACGGATGAAACGCCAGGATTGAGCTCTGATACTAGTTTGTCACCGGAATTAGGGGTAGATAGTGGTAGTGGAGTTTGTTTGGTATATATCGATCGTCGGCGAGCCGCCTGACGCCACCGTCACCACGGCCACTGGCCGGGTTCATATTACAAAGATGATCAAACTCAAGTTCGCTATCTCTCGTCTTCCCCTTTTACAAGGCAATCAATGCCTGGACCGTTACATGGGCTGCCATGGGCCGTCGGTCTTCATTTCCATTTCGGGCCAATTACTCTCCGGTTGGGCTTCAGCGCTCTTCTGGCCCGCCCGTGCTCGTCAGCTCTGAGGTCTTCTATTTCAGTGTTTTCTTCTCCAGCTTCAGCAGGTGCCGCCCTTTCATGGTTGGTGACACAATGGTACTTTTCTTAGCACATTTAACTCTTGAACATGTAAATGACATTACTCTATAATAATCTATTTCAGCTATCAACCAAGATACAATTCATTGCATTTTGCTCCTTCAAGATATCAAGTTCCCTCTAACAAAAACATAATATCGTGAAGTCATCGATATTATATAGTTCAGATGGCTTGCGCAATCAACATCACAATAACCTTCTACGTTTAGATGGTCATGACTCTTGAACAGGAGTCCCTTTCTAGGGCTACTTTTCATATATCATAGTATCTAATAAACAATATTGAAATGCCCCACTTCTTGAATAGTGCATATACCGGTTCGCATTGCATAGGAAATGCCATGTCTTTATGACATACTAGATTTATTCCCCACGCGTTGATGCGGGATACTCTTAGTAATATTTCATATGTAACACCTTGCATGTTGAAACAGGATTTTCTTAGAAATAAAGTTGTTGCATTATAGAAGAATACAATAAAAAAGGTAATAGAATATTGTGTCGAATTATAGGAAAAAATATATTGAAATGTTAATTATACTTAAAATGAGTTGGCACTTAGTGTAAATCACACTACGCCAGATTTGCATATCTCTGCCGGCATCATCACTGCCGGATTTGTGAGAACCGACAGTGATGTACCTTCACTGCCGGTTATGAGCTTGAAAATGAAAAAAATGATTGGGGCTGAGCTAAAACCGACAGTGAAGGACCACATCACTGCCGGTTTGTGGTTTGAACCGGCAGTGTTTTGGCGGGCACTCATCACTGCCGGTTTAAGCCAAGAGCCGACAGTGATTGGGCTCTATCACTGTCGGTTCTAGCCAAGAACCGACGATGATAAGCCTACAACACAAAAAGGCTGCAGCAGTCCTCTCCTTCCTCCTCTCTTCCATCCCAAGAACAGAGGCGCGCGTTTGGACCCTTCCCTCCATTGTTGCGGCTGCTCTTCACCATGAAGCTAGTGCTTGGATTTTAAAGAATGGCTTGATCTTTTTGCTTTAAGGTTAGTAACAAACATCGACTCCTTTGATTTTGTTGCTTAATTAACTTCGTTTTGATGGCTACATTGCTTGATTCTCATTCTAGTTCTTTCTCCATTCTAGAGAGCACTTTTCCAATTGGATATTTGTACCAGGCTCAAATTGTGGTGAATTCATCATCCAAAAGGTTGGTGTCTATGAACACATTTAAATTCGTAGCTAATTATTCCATGGTGGTCAAGATAATCATTGTTAGTATGTGATGCTATAATTAGTTCTTAAAAGTAGAGTAGAATAGTTATTCTTTAATATTGTGCAATAATTATTTTTTACTACGATTTTTAATTTATAGGGTCGGGGCTACCAATTTCAATTTTTCAATAATTAGTGTACAATAATGTTTTTCCAAAAATGGTACTTTCGAGCTACAATTGTTGTTTATGAAGCTCGATTTCTTATTAATTCTTTGTAATTACTGTCTCAGTATTTTTTTTGTGTAGAGATGGATCGAGAGTGGATGCATCTGTCCCGAACAGACAAGCGGTACATGCATGGCGTCAGCTAGTTTATCACCGATGCCAAAGCCCATGCTGGGAATGGGAACCCTGTCTTCTACCCATGCAAAGATTGCAAGAATCATAGGAACTTTCGTCAAATTGAGTCTATACGATCGCACTTGATTACCAGGGGGTTCATGCCAAACTATACGATATGGACTATGCATGGCGAGGTTGGTGTGAATGTTCTGCAGGAAAATGATGATGATGTGGACATGCCTAACGTAGCCATCCACGATGCTGACGAGGAACCCGGTGTCAACACGGAACCTATGGCCACAGTTAATAATGTGTTTAGGAACACGCTAGCTGACGACACCGAGGATAACGATGGTATTTCTCAGCTGCTACGTAATGTAGAGACCGGATGTCTTAGTGAAAGATAGCTGAGAAAGCTAGAGAAAATAAGACAAGATGGCAAAACACCATTGTATAGGAATTATCCAATGAGCAAACTGGAAGCCGACATCATGCTGTTAGAGTTCAAATCGACAAACGGATTGAACGATAAAGGCTTCGATCAGTTGTTAGGTATAATAAGGAAAATGCTCCTAAAAAACGAGTTGTCAGAAAAGACATACTTGGCCAAGCAAATGAACTGCCCCATCTGCCTCGAGGTTGAAAAAATCCACGCATGTTCCAATGATTGTATATTGTACCGTGAAGAAAAATACAAAGACTTGCACAAGTGCCCCAAGTGTGAAGCTCCACGGTACAAGGAAGGGCCGTTAGATGAGGGCACCAAGACCAGAGGAGGTCCCATAAAGGTCGTTTGGTATTTCCCTATAGCTCCCCAGGTGCATAGGCTGTTTGCATGTGCAAAGTCAGCCAAGCTGTTGCGCTGGCATGACAAAGAGCGTAAGAAAGATACAATGATAAGGCACCCCGCCGATGGGCATGACTACAGGACTATCAATACTATATTCTATAAGGACATCAGTAGAGAGGTAAGGCACCTTTGGTTTGCTTTGAGCACAGATGGGATGAATCCTTTCTACCAGGTTAGAAGCAATCATAGCACCTTGCCAGTGACGCTCTATATATACAACCTTCGACCTTGGGTCTGTATGAAGCGGTCATACATCCATATGCCACTACTGATCCAAGGGCCAAGATAGCCTAGGAATGACATCGATGTGTTTCTGGAACCAGTGATCGATGAACTAGTAGAGATGTTTAAAAAGGGTGTGCCGGATGTTTGGGACGAGTACAAAAACGAACATGTCACGATCAAGGGAGTACTTATCGCTACAATCACCGACCTACCAGGTCGAGGTTCGTTGTCAGAGAGAAGACAAAACGCTATACTAGATGTGTCGAGTGTTTGGACGACACCGATGCGGTAAATTTGCCAAATAACTCAAAGATAGTTTATATGGGACACCATAGGTTCCTACCTAAGGATCACCCTTACCACAGGAATAGAAAAGATTTCAACGGTGCTATTGAGAAACGCTTAGCTCCAAAATATCGAGACGGGCCTGCGATACTTCGAGAACTCAACAAACTAGAGGTTGTCCTTGGGAAGGGAGACAATGCAGTAGTAGCGCCTGATGGGAGCATTTGGAAGAAAAAATTGGTTTTCTGGAAACTACCTTACTGGCCATTTCTGAGTGTACGCCACTGTCTTGATCCCATGCACATCACTAAAAACGTGTGTGCTAACACTCTTAACACCTTGATAGACACCAGGGGGATATCAAAGGATTCACTAGCCACACGCCTAGACATGCAACACTTGAGAATTAGGAAGGAGCTGCATCCCGTGGAGCTAGAGAATGGCTAGTTCGAACTTCCGGTTGTGTCATGGACATTGAAGAAGGAAGAAAAACGTGCGCTAATTTCTTTCTTCAATGAACTCAAAGTCCCGACGAGTTACTGTGCGAACCCGAAGAGGCTAGTAAACATGAGAGAACTCAAGTTCAACTATGGCCCTATGAAGGCCCATGACTGTCATGTCATTATGACTCAGCTACTCCTTGTTACCCTACGTGGTATCCTCCCCCCAAAGGTCCACGCCCCAATCATAAAGCTTTGCTCGTTCTTCCACACAATCTCAAAAAAGGTCATTGATGTGTCCACGCTAGAGCAGCTGTAGCGGGACATAGCCGAAACTCTCGTTAGGCTTGAGATGCATTTCCCACCGACTTACTTTGATATCTCATTGCATCTGCTCATTCATCTTGTTGACAAAATTAGAGCCCTTGGCCCAATGTACCTGCATCAGATGTTTCCTTTCGAAAGATTGATGAAAGTTTTCAGGAGGTATGTTAGGAACAGATTCAGGTCAGAAGGGGGCATGGTTGAAGGATGGTCAACGGAGGAGGCCATTGAGTTCTGCACATATTATCTAGACATCAAAAGGGTTGGAGTTCCAGAATCTCGTCATGAGGGAAGACTACGTGGCAAAGAAACGATCGGGGAGAAATCTGTTATAGTAGACGACCCTATTTCTTTCAAACAAGCACAGTTTGCTGTTCTCCAGCAAGCCGAGGGTGTGATGCCATACATTGACGAGCATAGGCAATCGCTGGAAACTTTGTATCCGAGCAGGTCACAGGCTTGGTTGGATAAAAAATATAAGGAGGAATTTGTCAGCTGGTTGCGACGTCGCTTGCTTGGAATAAAGTTGGGTAATCAACTAGATGCCTCAGCCAAGGGACCTTCAAGTACATATCTTAAGTACCAAGGGTATGAGATCAATGGATTCACATTTTACACAAAAAAGTAAGATGGAAAGAGCACATACCAAAATTATGGTGTTCGTTTTGATGCTCACGACGAGAACGGCAACGTGTAGGCGACATACTATGGTTTCATAGAGGAGATATGGGAGCTAGCCTATGGTCCATTAAAGGCAGCTCTTTTTCGCTGCCAGTGGGTCCGGCTCGAGGATATCAACACTGATAGTGAAGGGTTCACTACCGTTGATCTCACTAAGACCGCATATAGAGACGACCCCTTCGTCTCAACAAGACAAAAGGAAGGCTAAAAGTAGTCCTAGAAGGGAAAAGGAAGATTATCGGTGTCGATGGAGTGACGGACGAAGAAGACTACAGGGGCTATCAGAAAATGCCTCTATTCAGGGCGAACGTACCCCTACCTATCCTTTAAGAGGGTGACGAACCTGCTTATGTACAAATTGATCACAATGAGGCCCTCATTGTTGATGCACCTAAAGATAGTTAGATTATTGTTAACAATGTAATCATTATGCAGACGTTGTATCAGTAATTCGCACTGAATATTTAATTTATATTTTGTGCGCATCTCTATAATTTAATTATTGACTATGTAATCAAATATTAAGATGATGTTCACAAACACTATTATTTGATAATTATAGACCATTAATTAATTATCATAGAATTAAATAATCAAGACACAAATTTTTGTGTTATTTTAGAATATAAACTAACTACATTTTTTATATTAATAGATATATAAAGAAAAGCAAACTAACCGAACTCCATATCCTAGCTCAGCGGTTAAGGCCGCGCACTCTGTACTCTGAGACCCACGCTCGAATCCTAGGCGGGCCAAACTTTTTTGATTTTGTATTTATTATTTAGTAGTGCATTACGATGGGATAAAAGAAAAAAATAAAACCATTCTAACCAAACTCCCTATCCTAACTCAGCGGTTAAGGCCGTGCACTCTCGACCCCGTGACCCACGCTCGAATCTCAGGCATGCCAAACTTTTTTATATTTTTTACAAAAAGGCTACGATGGTAGGCTCCAAACCGACAGTGTTTTTATATATATTTTTTACTAAAAAATGGCGGCAGGGCCCTTCACTGCCGGTTTTGGTTTTAAAACCGGCAGTGATAGCTGCTATCACAGTCGGTTGCTCAAACCGACACAGAAGGCCCAATTCACTATCGGTTTTTAAACTAAAACCGACAGTGATGTGTAGATGCTCCTCATATGCCAACAATGCTCCCATGACCACAACAGTTGGAACACTGCTCCCACCTACCCCGACAACTTTAGTTTAGAAATAAAAATATACCACGACTGCTAGCCTCTATAAAATGGCCCTCGAACATGAGCTAGCCTCTCCATACATGTTGGTTTCAGCCAGGCCTTATTAGCCATGATACAATGTTTTCCTCTCACAGCAAACCACATATATCATTATGCATCGTAGTCCACCAAAATAGTGCACACATGAGGTACTAGAAGAATGCTACTGAGGTACACATGAGGTGGTTAAATTATAATGTGTTGATACACATTGATGGTAACATTGACCTGCACGCAAATAGGTATTTGTTATCGTATATGGAATTTTAGTGTAAGGTCTTTGTTATCGTATATGTAACTTATTTCTAATTTTTTGTAATTTTTTTGATGTATTTCATTACTATATAAATAAATATATCATTCTTATTAAAACTTTCCCACTATAGTATCTAAATAAATATACCCTTTACATATATGCACCTTCACTATCGGTTCTATTTAGAAACCGGCAGTGATAGCCACCTTCACTGTCGGTTCTATTTAGAAACCGGCAGTGATTACCACCATCACTGTTGGTTCTATTTAAAAACCGACAATGATGTCCATGCCCCCCTATATAAAACAAATTGTCGGCCACATAAATCGATCCCACCCACCCATGAACTCTCTCAGTCTTATTTCTCACGTTTCACTCCCACTTCTCAAGACATCCACTCTCTCTACGTGATTTGGTCATGGCTCCTACATTTTTCAATGGTATTGATATGTTGTCTTCTCTAATATTGTATCTATATTCATTTGATATATATTTATATTCATGTTTCTTTGCATTCTACATTTATATATATTCTTATTTCTTGCATTCGATCTATATTTAATTATGTTGCCACATTTTACTTGGAAGAATTTTTTTGTACATATATTTTATATTCATATTTTTTTTGCATTTTATCGATTAGGTGGTATGAACAACGGATCTCCTCCACCACAAGAACCAGGTTTCCACCCTGGCGATGAACCATTCGCTCCTAATGTGGCCATTCCACGGTTCCCTGTTCCAGCTATTGTATGAAATATTTTTTTCAACATCTTTTGTTTTTTTATGCTAACAAATAAGTGTAATTAGTTTAATATCATTGTTGCATGCATATATGTCGCAGACTATATCCCCAATAGATTGGCTACGAACAGCATTTAGCTTGTTCTTTATCTCGGACATCGTCGAGAACGCGGCATCTAATGCAAGCGGTCGGCTATGGACGTGTGAACTCAGTTTTTTCATCCCTGTGAGGGGTTCAAATCACCAAAACCATATCCACAGGACAGGAATACAGAGCCCGGACGTGATAAGTGCCCAATTAAGTGCCGTGTGCATCTTTTTAGAGGTACTTCGATGTATTTGCTATGATGTGCCTGATTTCTCGCATTTCAAGGCACTTACTTTGAATGCTAGTGATATCCCCGTCCCGCAAGCAAGCGAATGGTTTGCAAGCTACAACCATGCGGATGTGGTAAAATGGTCACTTATACCTGAGTCGTTGTTATTTGTTGTTTATTATTGTAATGATATTCTCTATTTTTTTTCTTTTTCTCCATAGGCAGATTGCGCTACAGGACCTTACCTATGCTGCATGTGGCTTGTGGGCAGTTCTAGACTAAGCTACGGAGCAACTCGAGTACGATTGGGACTTATGCAATGGAAACCTTGACCAGCTCACTATAGAAGGATGCCAGTACTACATAAGGATTACTAACAGGGGCAGTGGTCGTTTAGTAGGTTACATCTATGGCCGACCATTCTTTCGGTATTGTGAGGCACGAGAGAGTTACACTCATACGGGTATTGGACTTCGTTGATACAAGCGGATACATAATCCGTGACATCAACTATCATATATGGCTACAGAGGCATGTTAGTGTGCGTGGCCCAATCGATCCCGATAGTGATTCTGATAGTAATTAATGTTTATTTAGCTAGGTTTTCAAGGTCGTAGTTTAATTGGGTTCTAATTTTAATATGTACGGCTTTGTGTGTTTAATTATTATCATGCATGTAATTCGTGTAATATTTGTTGGGCAATTAGAAATATACATTCTGGTGTCATATTGGTCACAAAACTATTCTCTGGCTTGCACATGCCACGTGTGAAGGAAACACCAAGTTTGGGATTTTCCGGAGATGGTTTGCTACTTTCTAAGGTTTAATTGAATTTCCGCGCGACGAGACCGTTTAATTATAGGTTGAACTAAGTCTACCCACAAAAAGATCCGGAATGGTGCAAAACTCTTACATAGGCTCTAATGTGTCCTAGGGATAAGAATTTTGTGGAGGTGGATGAAAAAATCTATTGGGTCCAAGATGAAATTCGTCCTCTTTTGTCTCATTCAGCATATAGAAAAATATAATTAATAAAAAATGACTAGAAAAACCTAAGATCTTGTGTGGGGTTTTAATTTAGGTGTACATGCTTACCAAAAAAATTTCAAGCCATTTCGACATAGGCGGAGTATACTTGCTTCACAGAGATACATGTGCCCTTTCATCGAATCACAACTATACACATAGATTATCAAGGTTTCTGTGGTTCATAGGCATTCCGGTATCATATTGGTCTCAAACTTTTTCTTAGGATTATACGTGCCATGTGTGAACGAAACACCAAGTTTGGGATTTCCTGGAGATGGTTTGCTACTTTCTGAGGTTTAATTGAATTTTCGCATGATGAGACAGTTTAATTATAGGTTGAACTGAGTCTACGCACGAAAAGATCTGGAATGGTGCCAAACTTTTACACAGGCTCTAATGTGCTCTAGGGATAAGAATTTTGTGGAGTGGATGAAAAAAATCTATTGGGTCCAAGATGAAATTCACCCTCTTTTGTCTCATCCAGCACACAGAAAAATATAATTAATAAAAAAATGATTAGAAAAACCGAAGATCAATTGTGGGATCTTAATTTGGATGTACAAGCTTGCCAAAAAAATTTCAAGCCATTTCGACTTAGGAATACATATGCTTCTATTTATTCAGTATATAAAAGAATTTTTTTAATATATATAAACATCACTGTCAGTTTCAAAAAACCGGCAATGATGAGAAGAAATCGACAGTGATGCTTGTTATCACTGTCAGTTTATTTTGAAAATCGGCAGTGATATATAAACAATTAAAAAAATTGTGTCAGCCCTCGGGTTTGAGCTCAGGTCTTGGGCTACAGAGTTCAGACACTTAACCAAAAAAAATTTCAAGCCATTTTGACATAGGAATACATATGTTTAATAAATTATAAAATTAAACCAAAAAAATTGGGCCACCCAGGATTCGAACACGGGTATTGGGGGCTGAGTTGCGGGGTCTTAACCGTTGAGCCAGTAGGAGGTATTCGAAAAGTGTGGAAAAGATAAGTTACTTATACTGTAACTGCTACACGGCAATCACTGCCGGTTTAAAGAATGGCCCGGCAGTGATGTACCCCCATCACTGTCGGTTTCTACTTACAACCGGCAGTGATGTACCCCCATCACTGTCGGTTTCTAATTAGAACCGGCAGTGATGAGGTCTGGTATAAAAGCCCACCGCGGGTTAAAAAATTTCAACCCCGCGCCAATAGTTCCCAGCCCCGTGCTCCTCTTCTTCGACGCCGACGCCCGTGCACCACCCTAAGCCAGAGCACCCGTCCACCGCCCCCCGCGCCGTTGTTCCTAGCCCCGCGCTCCTCTTCTTTGACGCTGAGGCCCATGCACCGCCCCACGCTGGAGCAACCGTCCACCGCCTCCCGCGCTGCCATTCCCAGCCCCGCGCTCCTCTTCTTCGACGCCGACGCCCGTGCACCACCCCACGCCGAAGCACTCCCCACGCCATCGACCGCCAGATGCTGAAGCACTGCCGAGGCCTTCAGGAGTGCGCGCGGACAACTGCTTTCCCACCCCCACGGTGAGTGCGTGGCTCACTGCCTGCTAAGTGTTCGATGAAATGCCCCATGATTGTTGTCTTCCCAATAACAGCCGATTCCTATTCTATTGAGTTACATGCTGTTACTCCTTGGTTTAGCTATAGGTAGTGTCAATTGATGGATTCTTGTTAAATGTGTACATGTATAATCGCTATAGGTAGAGTGTCGATTGATTTTGATGGAATGTATAGCATGCTTAAAAAAAGGCATCTATAGATGTTTGTTCCAGAAAAAAAAAGTTAAAAACAACTTTTAAAATTGGCTCGGCAGCAGCAGCAAGTATGATTGCTAAACCACATTGATCTGCGAATAATAGACAGTCCAATTATTGAGGTTATATTTTATCATGTCAAGGATAAAGAACGTTAAATAGATTTAGTTTGGCCATATAACTTGAATAATAACTCTTGTTCAGTGAGTTACCATTACCACTTACCACATGCCTAATTTACTTAAATGTATAGGCAACCATGGCATGGTATGTAGTGCATGTTGGTCACATGTCTGGGATTTATCGAACCTGGAAAGATTGCTATGCCCAAGTCAATCGCTACCCTGGTAATTTACACAAAAAATACAACACAGAAGCTGAAGCTTTGAGGGCCTACTATAGTCATTCGGCCTACCTTGCAAACCATGGGCAACCGGCCTACTATGGTCCAATGAATGTAAACCATGGCCATCCGCTGGCACTGGAGATCAAAGAAAAGCCACCCGCCGAAGATGTGAAGATTAGGAGAATTGCTCCTTGGTCTTGGAAAGATGTCATGCTTTTATTTATGGCTATGGTCATCGCTTTTCTTATTTGGAAGTTGATGTAGGCTTAGTTTCGTAGAACAGTTGGTGGACTTTGTTGTATGTGGTCAATCAAACAATGATTTTGTTCTAGGTGAACATATGCTATTATTTGACTTTGTTGTATGTGGACTTATTATTAGACTTTGCATTAAACATATTATATATATGAACATATGCTATTAGTAGTTGTCCACGGCCAAAACTAACCACGATCGTGTCATAGCCATGACTCATCGTCGCCTGTTACCCTGTCGCCGAAGAACTGATCGGCAACAAGAAACGGCTGATATCGCTGGGATGGGAGAGCCGCATGATCTGACAAATGGTGATAGTGTCAATCAGGTTAGTGAGAACGAGCAGCCATGGACCCTGTTTAGCCTACTCGATCTGGGTCAAAATAACCAAGATGGCCAGGTAACTTTGGTATCATGTCACTATGTAGCCATACACGTTAATCAATTGAGAGGGTCATAGCTTACTTAGTGTCTCTAGCAGGAGCCTCCGTCGACCGAGGAGCCAGAGGGTTCGGGTAGCAGGAAGGCCAGATCTAAGCGAGGCATGTCAAAGATTCTTATTGGTAGAAATGCACACTGGCACATTACTGAGTTTGACGAATTCGGGGATCCACTCTCACCGCCTATAGCTTTGACCAAATACAAGACTATCATCGGGTTACTTGTTAGGGACTTTATCCCGATTAAGTATAGGAAGTGGATTGGGAAAGATGATGACCGGTGGAGGGTTCCCGAAAGCGAGAAGGATTACATATGGGATGTCAAGATCCCAGAGTATTTCACTTTCCCAGCCAAGTATGACAGGGAGTTAGTCAAGAAAAAAGCAAAAGAAATCATGGGGACATGCTTCAAGAATTTCAAGGGGACATTGTACAAGAATTTTGTCCTCCAAAATAAAGAGCCAGATTTCGATGGTGGACAGTTTAGCAAGCAGAAGGACTTATGGCAGGCTTTCAAGGAATACAGGTTATTCGAGGAGTACTTAGAACTGAGCAAGAAGAATAATGAGAATTCACAGAAAGCGACGAATCCTCATCATCTCGGCTCTCGTGGCTATGCCAAAAAGATGCCAGAATTTGAAGCAGAACTTCAAAAGATGGATCGCCTTGCTAAGGAAGGCGTTCAGGTTGAGACTGCCGATTAGGAGCCCTAATCGGTATTATATAGTATGGGGAGAAATGTATGGCACGCCGAGGACGGGAGCTTTAGCTCCTCAAATCAACCCATGAGCGAACTCATCCAGAGGATCTCCTAGGTAACTGAGGAGGTGAGGCAAGGCCGGTGTTGTTCCTTGGAAACTAGCATTCCTCCAAGAATCTAACACTTACCAGAGCCGCTCGAGGGGTAGAGCGGAACATGAGGCAGAGTATTTGAGGAAACTAAAAGAGATGGAAGATAGAATGGAAGCACGGATTGAGGCGACCGTTGAAGCGCGAGTCGAGCAAATTTTACTGTCTAAGGGGTCAGTAGTACCACAAAACCCTACTCCTAGTGCCTTTAGCCCACAGTTTAGGGGTCACAGCAGCTGTGAATCGACCCCGCTCGACAAAGAAGAGGCGAATGTGCCTCATCCGGTGGACGACATCACTGAACCCATCAATGTTAGGTTGTACATCCATTTGGAATGGACAAAGGACAAGGTGGCGCTCGGCTTGGCCTAGCCTGCGGGAGACAGGACAATTAATGACCGCCCAATTTCACTGGGTACGCTCGCCTCACCATTGACACAATACTTGATAAGAAGTATAACAAGATACCCATTGAGTACCCCGTAGTAGAAGACAGGCTAAAACTTGGTCAAAACAAGGGCTCTCAAGTGGCCTGGCGCAAGCACTTCATTAAGCTTGACCATCAATTGTCCTCTGATGATGAGGACGACTGCGAGTCTTCTCCCACCCACGATGATCACTCACCATCTCCCAACAGAGATCACTCCCCTCCTCATCTAGAGCCATCACCCCTGAGAAGACAGAGGTCTCCTTCTATTCCTCCTCATCCGACTCCATCTTCACCAGCCTCGAGAAAAGAGACTCCTCCTCCTCCTCCTCCATCTTCATCAGCGCCGGGAAAACAGAATTCTCGTCATCATCCTCCTCCTCCACCTCAGCCCAAAACAAGATCAAGGACATCCTCGCAGTCGCAGAAAAGGTCCTTGGATTCGGTCGCTAATGCTCCCAAAGTGGACCAACAGAAAAGAAAAAGGCCATTCAGTGGCAGCGTTACCACCTTGATGAAAGAAAAATTTACAGCACACATCTCAAAGGAAGATTGTGTTAGTTTCTTCAATCTATGTGCCTCACTGCCTCCATTTTTGTTGAAGTCCGAATTCGAAAGGCAAACACAGAATAAATACGCTACAACAAGAGACGAAAAAATACACAATAAAGATTTAAGGAACATTATGAAGTTAGTCGAAGACAACCCTAATTTAACCATGAAAGAGGCCACGAACATCTATTATGATGTACAAGAGACGGGAACACCGACAATGAAGTATGAAAGGGGCAATCTTTTGGTTCCCGATCATGAGTATAAAAATCTGACAACATATATGCGCCAGTTACATGAATATTACATGGCTCAAGCAACAAAGACGGACGACTTTGGTTTTGAGGTTATTATCCATTCGCCACATGTTTTTCAATATCCTGAAGAAGAGAAGTTCGATGTCAAGTGGGAGTGCTCGTTCCAGCTATACCAGAAACGATATCTTGATGTTCAAATATTGACGCTGTGGACTATGTAAGTACCCTACACACATGATATTAGAATTGACTACTCTATCGAGACATAAATTGTTAACTTTTGAGCACTTCCCATGATTTTATGTAGGTGTATAACAAAATTTTGCAATCTAAAAAGCAAATGAGATTACATAGGCTTCTTGGACCCCATGCGAGTTAATGAGAGGACATGTCTATGCCTCTATGGATGTGACGTGGAAGACCTAAAACAGAGATTGATTGCTATTTTCGACAAATTCACGATGAAGAAGAAAACCCACATACTTCTAGCCTACAAGTACAAGTATGTGTTCTCGACTTTTAATTTTATGCTTCTTTTTTCGTTAAGATTATTCGATAATTAGGATTCTGCGATTGCAGCGACCATTTCATCTTCATTTGTGTTAATCTTGCTAAAAATCTGCTCGAGGTGTGGGACTCGAAGAAAAAACCATTTCATCATCTCGATGCACTGGTGGCAGTGCTGAATTAGTAAGCGATCCTAATAACTATTATTTTCTAATCACACATACCGCTTTCTAATGTTCCTCCTTTTAATGTTGCTCAGTGTCCAAAGAAGACATATCGGTGGGATGCCGGTCCCATTCAAGGTTGTCGAAATGGAGGGGAAGTACCTATCACAGCCGGCGGGAAATAATGAATGCGGGTTTTATGTAATGTGGGCAATACTTCGCTACATCGGCGGAAAATCGGAAGAAGCCAATAAGTTGGTGTGTATAATCCCCATTTCATTTATGTCTATTAATAATTCAACAAAATGATTTACTGTTCCTCTTTGGATATCATCTTTTTTGAACGACATCGCAAGAAATATAAGCACGAAAGGCTGCAAGACATGGAGATCGTCGCACTACAATCGGAGCTGGCAAAATTCATCTTAGCCGAGGTATTGAAAAAAGATGGAGTATTTTTCATTGCACAATCCATGAAGTACAAGCACCAGTATGGCCCAGAGCGGCTCAACAGATTATTGTAAGAAGTCCGAGAAGCATGTGTGAAGTCCAAGAATATATTTTTTTTATTTTAAAGGGTCGAGATGTGGATAAGAACATTTAAATTGTAATCGTAACATTTGTAATGTTTAATATTGATGGACCTGTCGTCTACGTAGCGTATATAAAGCGAAACCCGATTTCACGAAAAAATATAAATTAAAATAAATTATAAAACAATAAAATATGAACGGGCCATCACCGCCGGTTAGCAAAAAACCGACAGTGTTGTCGTAACCATCACTGCTGGTTAGAAGCAAACCGACAGTGTTGTCTTGCTCAACACTGCCGACTTGAACCATGAACCGACACTGATAGTTACAAGAACACTGCCGGTTTGATCCATGAACCGACACTGATATTTACTACAACACTGCCTATTTGATCTATGAACCGATAGTGTAGGCTTGCTCAACACTGCTGGCTTGAGCCAAGAACCGACACTCTTAAAGCAACCGTCACTGTCGGTTGGCACTACAAACCGGCAGTGTTGTTCAACTGGACACTGCCGAGCGGAGCCAGGAACCGACACTGTTTCCTATAGATCAGTGTCGGTTTTTAAGGACCGACAGTGATGTCAACCCCCCATCACTGCCGGTATGCCACTGTCGGTTCAAAATCCGGTAGTGAAGTGGATTTTTGAACCGACAGTGATGTCCAGATCTGGGGCAGTTTCAGGAACATAAAGCAATGATAGCCTCTAGTGAAACAGTATAAATCGCACAGTTAAATAGAAAAGTTATGTAATAACAATGTGTAAAGATACTAAAATAAAAGTAAACTTAAGGAATAACCAAACTATATATCGTATGATTACGCCGCTGCAGGTAGCCTGTCCCGCGTCCACATGGGGCTTGCGCGGCGTACTGTGTGTGTGCCCCTCGCACATGCAGGTGGAGCCTAAACATAGAAAACACGCACACGCCTTTTCCTGCCATCCTCTCAGCTAGCAGATTAACAGCAAGGGCATCGATGCACCTGCGAGGAGGCAGGAGCAAGCAGCTATGTGCGGCAGGGGAAGACGCCATGGTCATGGATCGAAGAAGCTTCCTTCCTGCTGCCAGGCCAGCTACGTGAGGCTGAGGAAGGCGCCCCACTCGCCATAGACGCGGAGCATGCAGGTACGACGCCATGGCCATATGGAGATGAGTGGAAGCTTTTCTTGCCATTGCCAGGCCGAGGCAGCACCGTGGAGGGCTCAGTTGCGATAGCTACTACTTCCTGGAGGCGTGGCATGGGATGAGTTGCCGCATAACGATGGGAGAGGTGTATATGAACCTTTGAGGAAAATGAAGAGACGCAACCTCTCCAAATCTTGGTTACAACAATAATACACGCTCCAACAGTTTCTAAAGGATTCCAATCGCCGGTGGTGGGGGAGGAAGAGATAGGTGATGGCAGTTTCTTAGGCCTTAATGTTCATCATTGGATTTGTTGGGCATGGCAAGAGGTAGTCCTGTACATGACTGGACACCACGCGCGTGCAGCGTTGAGTGGATGAAAAAATTAGTGGTGATGGATGGTGGTTTAGATTAGCTAATAACGTTGATTGCTATGGAATGATACGGAGGTGGAGGTAGATGCGTGGGCCAGGAGGGAATGATGACGTGGAGGGCTGTGAAATGAAAAAAATAGGCTAGTGGGGTTTTGCTTTATAAGAGTTTAAGATAAGTAGATAAGCTTTCCCACAAGCCTTTGGTAGGTCTCTTTATTCACCAGGTCATCTGATTCAACATATAACTTCTTGTTTGGATCAATATACGTTGATGCAAGCTGACATCCAAGCATGCCAATCTCTTAAAAGTATGGCTATCCATGCTATAAACCCGACTACATACTCTATTGCGTCTTGGACGGTAAAAATAAAATCGCATAACATATACCTTTGCCATCAAATCATCATAGGGTTTTGTTTTTCTTTTTCTTCTCTCCAATGTTGATCTCTTGATTAACTTGTGGCCTTCTCCATCATCTTCATGGATTCCATTTAGCTCAACCCTTAAGACAATGGTTAGTCCACTAGTTGCCACTCAATTACCAAAACTAAACTAGGCCTTTCAAGTTTCAACAAGTACAACCAAGACAGGAATTCTTCTTTGGTTATTACCATCTCCGTTAAGTTAGTGTTGTCCTTGTGATGACGAGAAGCTGTGTTTTTTTATTGCCCTTCGTCCTCTTCTTCTCATTTTGAATTAGGACCTTAGTCCCTCACAGTAATTATTGTTCCTTTTGTATAGACTAGCGCCATAGGTTGGACATTGCAACAAGTCTTTAAACACCCCCGATACAAGATACAATGGCTTGGACATGTTTGTCTTCTTTCCACACCCATCATCAACGGACTGACAAGCTCCTTTGCTTGATATGTTTTAGGAGGCACATAGTATGGCTTCAGAAGCACACTAGACAAGACAAGAGTATCAAAGTTTGTTGAAGTTACTATCTGACCAATCGTATTTAGCCTACAGGATCAACAAGTCAAGCATGAAACATAGCGATGACCATCTTTTCTCACGTCCCTTTGACTCATCATACAAAGGTTCCTTCCTCACTTTCCTTAACGTCTCCAAATTATTTAGCCCTTCCATAGTCTTTAGTAGCAATTCTGCAACAGTGTGAGCAACATGTCACCCAAGAAGTCTTCATCGTCATTGTCGTGCGACCATCGCCCTCCCCACCACCAGCTTCCCTACATCAGCTTCACAATGATAACCTCCTGTACCATCATCAATCATAACATGATTGGCATCGTAGAACTCATCTACAACCTCGACCACATCCCCTACTTCTTCTGTAATTTCTTCTTGTTGATTGGTTCGGTATGTCTCTCTCCATGGTGTTTCCGATCCGTGTAGTTTTTTCATGAAACCTCGCCTAACCAAGTGTGATCTTATTGTATCAGGATCTTGTCATACTCTATGGTTCTGATAGTCACAACATGGACAATAATCTTTTGTCTGCTTAATCAATGCGTGCTTTTTATGGCTTCAGTATGTTTGTTCACATCTTGGATAAAAGGAGAATTTGTTCTGTGTATATCCATGGCTTGTCCATATGTGCGCCTTATCAAAAACATATAATTGCATCAAAAAATTATTCAAATTTAACTAAAGAAGAATTATTGATCTCAACTTAAAATTGACTAAAAAATTGGCATAAATTGGCATCAAAATCTGGGAAAAAATCTTGGCCCATAGTACCATTTGTAATTTTACAAACACTTTATTTTGATTGAACAAAAAGGTCACCTCTCTGTTAATCTCTCACCTCCATGCATGGCTACATATAGATCTAGATCTACAAACATCTCTACTTATGGACAACCTTTTATAACCCTAAGAAGCAAGAAATCTAAACAAAATAACTAGAGATTGATGAAAGCCTACTATGTTGGGCAAAAAAATTGGCCAAAATTATTAACAAAATGTAAAATTTACAAGCATGTCTCTCTATGGAGAGACCATAATTAAGTAAAAGAAATGTATGAGTACATAGTCCTTTAAAAAGACATTCGGATGGCATAATGTTATCTCTTAGAGGCAACTCCTTGAGAGTGCAATCCCCCTATTTTTGCAACAGTTTTGCCTCCATGCATGTGAGCTCCAAATAGAATGATCTATTGAGTTGTCATGAGGAAGAAGAAGGTTTTATAGGGAGTATTTGTCAAGGGTGACTCACTAAGAGGACCCGTCCTATAAATTATCTTTAGGGTTGGTTCTATTAAGAGAATTGCCCCTTGGAACATCCAATTTCTAGAGCCGGTTCTCCTAAAAAGACCAATTGACCTTGAAAATCTTATTTTCAGATGTGGTTCTCTTAACGAAGCTGCCCCTGAAAAACTTCTATGAGCGATTTCTTAACATAACCGTCTCCAAAAAAATGATTTTCAAGGGAGAGGCAATGTTTTACTTGGATTCCGTAGCTATAAGAAAATCGATTCTTTAGTAGTGTGTCTGCTTCCACCGGCGTGTCACTACAATCACTGCCTTCTTGTCGGATGATGCAAAGTCCATGGATACTACTTCCAGGTTAATAAGCTAGAGAAGACCTCTCTCCGATGTTGAATCATGCTCCATTGCTTTGTTAGGGAACGTAGTTGTTCCTTTATTTTCTCAATATGCTGTAATCCCCAGGGGTTGAATGCGGATAGGTTCATTCTTATATTGTTCTTGTTAAACTGGAGCATCAAGAATTCACACACATTTGCGTCAAAAAAAGAATTCACACAAAAGTACACAACAAGAAAAAAAACTGGAGCATCAAGTAAGCATCAGCAAGACAGCAACTGTGCGTGCACATCTTACTGGCCGGCTAATCTTTTAAGGGCACATCTTACCTGCGCAGGAAACATGCAGATATATATTCCCAGACTGGACTTCCGAGGGGAGACGGGGAGCGTGCGGCACGCGTTGAGATGGCAATATGCTTTTTTTTTTCTTTTAAAAAAGAACAGGAGGGGTTTTTGGCTCCTACTGGATTGTGTTGGCACGCGAAATTAATCCGCGCAACAACACGATAACTATCGTACTTTCATGACGACGAGCGACTAGTTTCCAGGACAAACTAGTAAAGGGGTTCCTCGCTTTCGTGGAGGAGAGCCGACTGTTTTTCAGCGCAAAACGGCAAAGATTACCAATCCCTAATGGAGATTAGGGTTCGACATGTACTACTGTCCTAAAATAGAAAAAGATAAATAACGATGAAACGTAGTAGATGTATTACGTTGATTGGCTAGAGAGAAAACACTACGTGAAAAACAGTTTGTAGCAACGGGGCTTTTTTTAGGGGCGGCTGACATTGGAGCCGCCTCTACAGTGGCATGCTCGGGCTCCAGCATAGCAGCCGCCCCTACAAATAGCACAGTAGGGGCGGCTGGTAATACGAGCTGCCCCTACAAATGCGTCGATCTGAATCCACGTCGAGCTGACCGACGACTCGAGTCTGCGTCCGTCTCGAGCCCCCAGTCGCCCACCCGCGCCCCCCTCAACCCCAAATCACTCTCTTGTCTCCTCCCTCTATCTTCTCGTCTTCCCCATCTCTCGTCTCCGCCGCCGGCCTGCCAGCCCACCACCGCCGCCACCTCCATCTCTGCCTAGTCCACATCTCTTTCTCTTCTCTCCTGCCACCCTCTCTCCATCATCCCTCCACCTTCTCTACTCCACCCTCGATTACGCCTTTCCTCTCCTTCTCACCAAAACCCTAAACCCTAGCGTTCGCGGTAGACGATAGTGGCGGCGGCCGAAGACGAGGAGATGGGCACATGGTGGGGCGGCGCTGCTGGCGCACGCTGTAGCGGCGGCGAAGAAAATGCGATGGGCAGCGCCTCCTCCACATCCCTCCACCCAGATCTGGTTGGTGCCTCTCACTCCCTCGTTCCCTTCTTGTCTTCTGACCTGGGGTGGCGGACGAGGCTGAGGCCACCGACGGCGACGATGGGCGGTGGCGAAGGCAAGTCCAAGAAGCGACGTTCTTCTCCCTCCTTAGGTACCCAGGGATTCCATTCGTACCCACTCTCGCTGTTGAGCCCATTGGTTCGTTTTTCTGTGGAGCGTTGATTTTTTTTCTTGCTTGGTTCAAGGGAGGAAGAGGGGAGGGAGTGGAAGAGGCGGGACAAGAAGGAGAGCAGGAGGATCTGCCGAGATGACAGGGAGGATGACGACGATAGGCACAAGAAGAGGAAGAAGGGGAAACACAGCGACAGGGGCAAAGTTTGGGCTCCTAAATTGTTACAGCTTCTGGTTCTTTGGTTTCATCAGTATTTCAAGGATGCTAAAATCATTACAGCTTCAGTTGTCATTTTCTGAAACATTATATGCTTATTTTTGCTGATATAAGTGATTCTGAGCTGCAGCATATTAACTGAATTTCTGCTAGCTCCATGTACCTATCCAGTCGTTATCCTGAGAACCTGAGTAGTCCTGTTATGTGTAATTGTATTGTTTTTCCTAAAATTTGCTTCTTAATTACATTGCAACTAATGGCAAAGTAAATCATTGTAGACCCTAACCACTTAGTTGTTTTATCTGGCAGAAATTTGTTGATAGCTCCAAGTTGAAGAGATAAAAGGATTTTGTCTGTCATGCTTGGTTTCCTGCCCTGTCGAGCCACAGGGTTTCTTTTTTTGTAATGCTAACAGAATTGGCTAGCATTTGTTTTGCTTTCAAAAATTGGCATGACTCTAAAAATTTTGGCTACGCCAATGTATTTGCACGACTGATTTGATATTATTCTCTAGACACATTTGGGGATTGGGGTGAGTTGTAGGACAATGATTTGCTGCATGATATCTTTGACATCAAAATTGATCATACTGTTGTGCGGACCTACCCAGACCATGAATAGCACCCATCATCTGGTTGTCTTCAAGAAATCTAAGTAAGAACTTCCCCTTACCAAGACCTAGATTTTGGAGACATTTTTTTTGTTTGGATTCCTAGTGGAGAAGGATCAGAGCATAGGTTTAGGCGTTAAACTTTGAGTTGGATGTTCACTGTGTTTCTGTTTCTTGATCATTAGGTGATGGAAACACTTTACCTGCAAAAAAAATCATAATTACAAAGTTGTGGATATCATTGGGACCTAACTCCTGGCAATGATTTTGTGATGGATCTTCACCATATTTCTGTTTCTCGATTATTAGGTAATGGAAACATTTTTCCTGAAAAAAAACTTATAATTACAAAGATATGGATATCATTGGGACCTAACCGTTGGCAATTGTATTTCGATGAAAGATGTAGGAGTTATACCTATGTGAATATTATTGTTGCAGTTCTGATACTGAGTGAAAATTCAGAGGTATTTAGGGGACCTTACCTTTGAACTAAAAAATAATCCTATAATTAAAGTTTTGTCTTTCAACATACAGTATTTATATATGAATATTAGTTATATTGTCGTTCATGGATTAGTGGCACGTTTGCAATTTGGCAACGACTTTTAAGAATTCAAACTGCAGTTCATATATATGACAGGGCCTGCCCTTATTCATCTAACATTGGTTCCACACTCTTTGAGCCATGCTACAGTCTGCTCATGTACTATTTAATTTGTGACAGAATTGCACCTTGTTTTGTATTATGACATTATTCATAAGTAAGCTTCCAAAGCATGCTCATTTTTCTGTCTGATTTTACAGGAGCTTTAGATATAACCCAGCCGCACCCTCTCTCATACATTTTGGAACCCTAGCCTCGACGACGGTACAGGCCAGATCTAGATCCCCTATCTCGGCACCTTCCATGACTGACCGGATCTGAACCCTAGCCAGAGCCAGATCTGTTACCCCCTCGTCAACGCCGGCCGCACCAGCTCCACGACCACGATGACAAGATCGGATCTGAACACGAACACAGAGGAAGAGGTACCCAAATTCCTTTTATGATGTGTGCTCTACTGCAGAGGTTGAACCAAGGATATATTGATAGCGATGGGGTTACATATTTGCTATAGTTGAGTGTAGCTGACATGTGAAGATTTGGACTTCCATATAAGTTGTAGTTACTAGTTAGGCACTTATTTGTATACTCTTGCTCTGTTGTGTTGACATTCCGTAGAAGCTTTAGTTAATAAATGCCTTTGTAATCTAGAAAGATGGAAGAACTTGGAATACGTTTGGGTCAAAAACCTATGTCTCCAAAGGCAAAAAAAGTCAAGCATAAAGGATAGACACAGTGAAGATTTGGAATATATCACTAAACAGGGGAGGTAGTTGAGGGATTTGATGTTACAGATGAAACAGATTTAGATTTAGAAGATGGGCAAGTACCCCTAGCAATTGAGGTGCTTGTTCTATCTTGTATTTAGTTCGGAGGGGTGTAGGTAGCAATGCAATGCTTTACTATTTGGATAGCAATGCAATTTGTACATGCTTCCTGCTTAAGTTTGTATCTCCAATTTCAGTGTCCGGGTCAAAGGAGCCATAGAGGAGGCTCTTCTAGCAGGACAAAAGGCAGCACTACCATGAGTCCTAGGCAAAGGCACTCCAAGCGAGTGGTTTCAACATGACCAGGAGAGTTTACTCGAGTTCGTACTCGGAGGGCTGCCGCTGGCAAAAGGGTGGAGTTATCAGCAGTAGGTGAACATAATTCTCCATCACCACGGACACCTATACCTAGGGATCAATTCAAACTTCATGAAATGACTAGAGACATTTGTCGGGATGGCACCCTACCTAGCCCTATGAGAGACTGCCCATGGCCAGATGATGATAGCCATGCTAAAGAGGAGCCCTCTGAGCTACCTATCCCTATGAGAGACTGCCCACGACCAGATGATGATAGCCATGCCGAATAGGAGCCCTATGAGTTACCTAGCCCTATGAGAGACTGCCCATGGCTAGATGATGGTAGCCAAGCTCAAGAGGAGCCCTTTGAGCAAATTCCCATCTCCACCCACCCGCAGAACAATGAAAGTTGCCTAGGTTGGTATTGAAAGCATCTAGGCCCCCAATTGAGTTTCGGTGATTAATGACGATATGAGATTACTATGACTAACGTGTGTTTTGCAGAGGTAATTTGAGTTAGGTCATGGTAATGGAAATTGATTGGGCAATCATGGTTGTCATGCCCCTATCGATGGAAATCATTTCAGTTTTCAAAGGATGGACGACAAGGTTAAGGACGGACTAGTTCTAAGTGTCGTTTGGTGTTGGAGAGACACTTAGAGTAGTTTAGGACTTTGTTTTTGCTTTGGCCGTACTATTAAGGGGGTATGGACTAGTAGCTTAACCTAGGTGAGTCTAATTGATTAGGTGTGGTGCACACTTGTCAAACTTAGCACTAGGTAGCCCAGGAATAGCCCTAAGATCGATAGAAGTCAAATTCATTCACCAAGAATTTTTAATTGGAAGTAAATGGAGAGTCAAATGACTGATCAGACGCTGGTTTGGTTGTGACCGGACGTAGCTTGGAGAGTCCAGTCAGTTCATTTGATCAGCAGCAGCAGTCAGAGTGCGATCAGACACTTAGCACCAGTGCTCACCGGACACGACGCTAGCCGTATCTATAGCAGCGTGGATAGGTTGTTGACCATAGACCAGACGCTCAACAAAGAAATGACCAGACTCTGGGTGCCTACGTCCGATCAACATCAGTAAGGTTCTAGAGAGGGCTTTTGATGACTAGACGTGTCCGGTGGGTGCTGACCGGACACAGGCCAGAGTCTGGTTAGAGCAAATGGCTCTTTCTGACATGTTGACATATTACACTGATCGGTGTGTCTGGTCACCTTGACCGGAGCATCTGGTCATCCCGATACTTGCTGAGTTGGACCTCAACCATTATGTTTTGAATGGGGTGGTATAAATACATATCCGACTTGTCCATTTGAGGTCTCTTGCCCATTTGTTCAGCTGAGAAACACCTTTGGAGTGCAAGGGAGAGCAAGGGCCTAGTGGGGTGATTGAGATTTGAATCCAATATTAAGGACCTCACTAGTGCATAGGGAGTAGTAAGTGTGCATCCACCTTACTCATTAGGCTTGTCTTGGTCAAGTGAGAGTTTGTGCTTGTTACTCTTGGTGATTGCCATCACCTAGATGGCTCAGTGGTGATTGGGAGCTTGGTGATCATTTGGCGGAGCTTGTGGATGACCCAACTTATTTTGTGAGCAGTTGTGGACGATTCACCATGATGGAGTGTCAAAGAATCAGCCCGTAGAGAGCACTTGATCCTTACATGGATCAAGGGGGAGCTACACCCTTGCGCGGGTGCTCCAACGAGGACTAGTGGGGAGTGGCGACTCTCTGATACCTCAGGAAAACATCGCCGTGTTCCTTTCCCTCTCTTTATTTTGAGCATTTATATTTGAGCAATTCATTTCATATCTTTACATTCCTAGAATTGCCATGCTAGAGTAGGATTGGAACCTAGGGTGCAAAGCTTTTGTACGGGAGAACAATAGGAACACATTCTAGACACAAGGGGTGAAATGGGCTAAGTGTAGGGCTTAATTAATTATTGCAAAAATTTAGAATTAGCCCAATTCACTCCCTCTCTTGGGCATCTTGATCCTTTCAGATATTACCTTCCAAATGTCTATCAATCAATTCGCATTAGCTATTTGATATCCATGTTACTTTTCTAACAATCTGAATGTATGAAAACTTTGTAGTACCATTGCCGAGAAGTGCGAGGAAGCCGAGGCTTCGAACTCATGGAATTTTGCTTGACAAAATGAGCAAATCAATGGGAGGATTGAGGATGCCCATCTTTGTTGCTGAGAGGAACAGAAGGCCACATGATCTAGTACAACTCCGCCTATGGTGGGGTGCCCTTGGTGTCCTAGCATAGCAGGTCCCAAGCCCTGGTAAAGGAGGAGGGTTGTGTTAGGCGTGGCGAGCCAATGTAAAAATTTAGCCACTTTAATGGAGATGAAACCCGAAAGTAAATCATTGGGGCGTAACCCTCTTAGCGACACGCCATATCGGACCCGGGTATGGTGTTAAATGGGCAAGGGCCGGGTCGTCACCCCCGTGACGCACCATGTCGTGATCTAGGCATGGTGTCAAGTGATCAAGGATCGGGTCGTCGCTTCCTTAGTGGCGCGCTACATCGGCGCCCGGGTGTAGTGAAAAATGAGCAAGGGTCTTCGCATTTGAGTCGACGGGTGCAAAGGGTAAGGAAGCTAGTCGAACCAACTAGGATCCATTTAGGTAGTTGGAATGTAGGGTCACTTACTGGTAAGTTAAGAGAATTAGTTGATACCGCGAGTAGGAGGCGTGTAAATATATTATGCGTTCAAGAGACTAAATGGAAGGGTCAGAAAGCGAAGGAGGTGGACAATACAGGTTTCAAGCTTTGGTACACAGGGACAGTCATGAATAGAAATGGAGTAGGACTTTTGATTGATAAGAGCCTCAAGAATAGTGTGGTGGGAGTGAGAAGGCAAGGAGATAGGATTATCTTAGTCAAGCTTGTCGTTGGTGATATGGTCTTGAACGTAATTAGTGCGTATGCCCCCAAGTAGGCCTCGATGAGAGTGCTAAGAGATAGTTCTGGGAAGACTTAGATGGCCTAGTTAGAGCTATACCTAGTAGTGAGAAGCTTTTTATAGGAGGAGATCTTAATGGGCATGTAGGTACTACAAGCGCAGGTTTCGAGGCAATTCATGGAGATTTTGGGTATGGTAGTAGGAATCAGGAGGGGGTGGAAGTTCTGGACTTCACGGTAGCTTTTGACCTGATGATAGCCAACACTTTCTTTAGAAAGAGAGAATCTCATCTAGTGACCTTCAGTAGCGGACAACACTTTAGCCAGATTGACTTTGTCCTCGCAAGAAGAAAGGACAAACAAGCATGCTTGGATTGCAAGGTGATACCAGGGGAGTGTGTTGTTTCTCAACATAAGCTTCTGGTGGCAGACTTTCATTTTTAGGTGCGTGCCCGTAGGGATAAACAAGCTAAGATTGAAAGAGCAAAGTGGTGGAAACTGAAAGGGGAGACATCAGAGGTATTCAAGGAAAGGGTTATCAAAGAGAGCTCTTGGAAGGAAGAAGAGGACATAAACAACATGTGGGAGAAGATGGCAACCAACATTTGGAAGGTGGCCTCAGAGGTGTGTGGAGTAACCAAAGGAAGTGGAGGCGAGGCTAAAGATACTTGGTGGTGGAACGAGGAAGTCCAAAGGGCTATTAAGGAGAAGAAAGAATGCTATAGATGCTTGTACCATGACAGGAGTGTGGACAACATAGAGAAGTAGAAGGTGGCAAAGAAGACTGCAAAGCGAGCTGTAAGTGTGGCAAAGGGTAGAGCATACGAGGACCTTTACCAACATTTGAGTATGAAGGAAGGAGAGAAGGACATTTATAGGATGGCTAGGGTTCATGAGAGAAAGACAAGGGACTTCAACCAAGTTAAGTGCATTAAGGATGAAAGGGAGCATCTCTTGGTGAAGGAGGATGAGATCCGACATCGATGGCAAGAGTATTTTGACAAGTTGTTCAATGGTGAGAATATGGACACAACCTTTCAGTTGGATGACTCTTTTGATGACACCAATAGGCGCTTTGTGCGGAGAATCCAAGAATCTGAGGTCAGAGAGGCGTTGAAAAGGATAAAAGGAGATAAGGCGATGGGACCAGATGGTATCCCAATCGAGGTGTGGAGATGTCTCGGGGACATAGCTATAGTATGGCTAACCAAGCTATTCAACCATATTTTTCGATTGAACAAGATGCCTGACGAGTGGAGGAGAAGTATATTGGTACCGATCTACAAGAATAAAGGGGATATTCAAAGTTGTACTAATTACCGAGGAATTAAGTTGATGAGTCATACTATGAAGCTATGGGAGAGAGTTATCGAGCATCGCTTGAGAGCAATAATGCGGGTCGCTATCAACCAATTTGGTTTCATGCCCGGAAGGTCAACCATGGAGTCCATTTTCTTAATAAGACAAGTTATGGAGCGGTATAGGGAGAAGAAGAAAGACCTACACATGGTTTTTATTGACTTGGAGAAGGCTTATGATAAAATACCAAGAAATGTTATGTGGTGGGCTTTGGACAAACATAAAGTCCCAACAAAGTACGTCGGGCTCATTAAGGACATGTACAACAATGTTGTGACTAGAGTTTGAACAAGTGATGGAGACATGGATGACTTTCCGATTAGGATAGGACTACATCAAGGGTTAGCTTTGAGCCCTTATTTGTTTGCTTTAGTGATGGATGAGGTCACAAGAGACATACAAGGGGACATCCCTTGGTGTATGCTTTTCATGGACGATGTAGTACTAGTTGATGAAAGCCGGATAGGAGTGAATCAGAAACTAGAGTTATGGCAGGAGACTTTGGAGTCCAAAGGTTTTAGACTCAGTAGAACTAAAACTGAGTATATGAGATGTGACTTCGGCACTACTACTCGGGAGGAGGAAGATATTAGTTTGGAAGGTCAAGTAGTGCCTAGGAAGGATACCTTTTGATATTTAGGATCAATGCTACAGAGAGACGGGGATATTGATGAAGATGTTAGCCATAGAATCAAAGTAGGGTGGATGAAGTGGCGGCAAGCATCTGGTGTCCTATGTGACAAAAGGGTACCACAGAAGCTAAAGGGCAAGTTTTATAGGACAACGATTAGACCTGCTATGTTGTATGGTGCAGAATATTGGCCTACGAAAAGACGACATGTTCAACAGTTAAGTGTCATGGAAATGCATATGTTGCGTTGGATTTGTGGTCATACAAGAAGGGATCGAGTTCGGAACGATGATATACGTGACAGATTAGGGGTAGCACCAATTGAAGAAAAGCTTGTCCAACACTGGTTGAGATGGTTTGGACATGTGCAATGGAGACCTCCAGAGGCACTGGTGCGTAGTGGAATCCTAAGCCAGGATAGTAACATGAAGAGAGGCAGAGGAAGACCGAAGTTGACTTGGGTAGAGGCAATAAAAGGAGACTTGAAAGGATGGAATATACCCAAAGACTTAGCCTTAGATAGGAATGCTTGAAAGACATCTATTCACGTGCCTGAACCTTGATTGCTTCTACTGGGTTTCAACTCTAGCCTACCCCAACTTGTTTAGGACTTAAAGGCTTTGTTGTTGTTGTTGTTGTTGTGGAAACATTACAAGAAGCCCTCTGGTGTCGTCCATTACAAAAATTTTGTTGAGAGGCTAACTTATGTATGGATATCCTATCTTGACATTCAACTCTGTTTTGAGCAACTTTAACGGATTTACTTTT
The DNA here is from genome assembly GCF_019320115.1 of Miscanthus floridulus. Lineage (NCBI taxonomy): Eukaryota > Viridiplantae > Streptophyta > Magnoliopsida > Poales > Poaceae > Miscanthus > Miscanthus floridulus. The sequence continues at coordinate 25,990,112 of NC_089583.1, read as the reverse complement.
CATTCATACTATTGTGTGCAGTCAAGGCTGCACATTGACAAGGCTCACCCACCAACACAAGAAGCTTGCTGGAATGTATTGCAATGTGGGGTACGGCAAACACGCTATAGGTTGAAGCAAACCTACTTCAATGGTGTCCCTGCTGATCAGATCCGTACGACCTCTCCTGTCTTGTCCATGAGCGATGAATAGTGGTGTGAACTTGTCGAAACTTGGTCTAGTGCTAAGAACAAGGTGTGTGTGAACCCATCGATTTCCTATCTAGTCTTGCTATGGTCTACTTGTGCTGCTGTCTAACACAAATGAAGCTATAGGAAACATCTGAGACGAACAAGCGAAACTGTGCAAAAGTGAAGTACCACTAGTCTATAGGATCTCACTCCTATGTTGTCCAGTTGCAAACATTTGTAAGTGATGGTTGTGTTTTATTGTTACTCTTGCCTTTATATAAATATAAATAGAAACTCATATGCAATGTGAACAAAAGGAGAACAAGAGGAAGGCCGCCGAACATGATCAAGGACTTGATGAACAACATGATGATCCAGGACTTGAGCATGATGGTCGACCTGATGATGATGTTAATACTATGGAAGTCTTCAAGGACTTCTATACCAGTATGAAAAAGGGCCTGAGCGATGCTGCAAGAGCAACAGTTGTAAGTACCTTCATTTGCTTTCCTTGAAATCTACTAAACCCATTGCCATAAAAGAAGGAAACGCAGTAGGAGCCTAATATGGCAACATCATTTAATTTTGTAGTTGCAATTTTACACCAATCAATATAGTACTTGTACATTGTGCTTATATAATCTCTATCGGCAGTAGGCAGCAAAAGACCTATGTATTGTGCTTATGTAATCTCTATCAGCAGTAGGCTGAGGAAGTCTTATGCATTACTTGTTATCAATTAATCTCTTGGGTTTTTAATTGAAATCATGTTCAACTATCTGTAATCTAATGTTTTACTGATTGAATTTTACAGAAAGCTATGGAAGCTATGCAAACAAAACCTATTGCTGATGGGCAACAACCAATAACTAGTGCTGATGTTGTTTCCAAGGTCCTCAGCCTCTCTCAGGACAAGGCCGCCTTCTAGGCAAGCAGGAAAAACTTTTTTTTGAAGAATGCTAGTATCCTGAGAAGCTTCACCAGAGCAGAGACATCGACGAAGATGACACTTCGAGAGCAGTTTGCTGGTGAATAGGAAAGTACAGCTGCCCTTGTCGAACTAGTGGATGAACTAAAGAGGAAGATAGAAGACTCTGAAAGGGAGTTTGAGGAATTCAAGAAACTACAACAGGAGGAGTACAATAGGCTATGTGAGCAAGTCATGCGCTTAAGCTATCCTGGTAATTAACTCTCAGTCTTCAACTCCTGTGGCTTGATGCGGTGAACATTTGTGGTCTGTTGTGTGGACTCATGTGATGGTTTGTTGTGGTGATACTCTGTCAGTGACTTGCTGCTGACGTGTGAAATGTTAATTGTTGGTATTTGATTGCTAGCTTGAATAATTATGTTATCAATCTGTGTAGTAGTGAGGATCTTGAATTACTTTTCTGGTGTAATTAGTCCTGCACACGGTAGAACCAGGATAGGCCACGTGATCAAATAAAAATACGACACATAGACCAACCAGTTCATGATAGGTGAATTGGCCAGGGCATGACACGTGGGCTATTAAAAATTCAACACGTGGAATGAAATCGTCAAGCCACGTGGATGTATAAAAATACGATACGTGGATGGACAACATCGTGATGCGTGGTAAATAAGAAATGGACACATGGACCAATAATAATACAACATGTGGTCCAATGAAGAAGTGATACATGATCCAATGGCAACACGACACATGTGCCAGTAGAAAACTGACATGTCAAACAATAGGGAACCTACACGTGGTCCAGTAAGAACCTAAAATGTGCAAGAACCAGAGATGGCCACGTTGTGCAATAAGAAGGTGACACATACCCGAACTATGTCTAATGCAACCCGCTATAGCATGTATATGTGGAAAGCATCTCTAATGGAAGCACCCACCAGCGTGGCAGCCCCCCTGCCACGCATGTCAAATCAGTTCTATGATGTTATGTTTTTCATCACAGATCAAGCCACTTCTATGACGATTTGCGAAAACCGTCATATAATTTCAAATATGATGCGACTTCTATGACGAACCATTTTTCGTCATAAATTCATCATAGAACTGAAATTATGACGAATTTGGCTCCTTCAGTGACGAAAGCTATTCGTCATAGAAGTGAATATTTCTAGTAGTGCAACCTTGATGGCCATCACCAGCATACCTTCGTTGGCGCACTCGTTGCTTAGCCGCTGAGGATGTCGTTGATGCATTGTACGAACGTGTGCTGCCAACCTTGATGGCCATCACTAGCACACCTTTGATGAACCCACAACAGCCCTCGATATGTGCTCTGCTGGCGTAGCTGGAAGCCTTGATGGACATCACTAGCATGCCTTCGTCGGCACACTCGATGCTCAGCTGCTTCTCTTGGGTCACCATGCTGAGGATGCTATTGATGCTTTGCGCAAACATTTCCTGGTTGGAGGCCACCATGTTGATAAAGGAGAACATGCCATGGACATTTGGGTGATGCCTTGCATCGCCCTGGAGCCGTGGTCTAGTAACGAAGGCATGGATTGGCATGTGGTGGTCGCTCCTGGCATTGATCCATGGCCTTCGACTATGTATTAGGTATGGACCTTGGCTAGGCTTGATACGCGGGGCCTAGTCTTGATGGTGCGACTGACTGGTGGGGGCTTCTTGGGATTAAAATATTTTTGCCATTTTTAGCCGGACGTTACAATTTTTTGAAACCCTCATCACCGCCAGTTGGTGACACGAACCAGTAGTGGTAACCAAATATCACCGCTGAGGGCCAAAACCGGCGGTTATTGGGTGATATAAACCGACGGTGATGACATTTCTGTTGTTGTGTGTGTGAGACACTACTAGCATGCCACCTAATCCATCTCAGTCGTTCCAATGTGTTTGCTAAGGTCTCTATATACTTACAACTCATCCTTAAAATTGCATGAGTCTCTAAGCAAACCATGTAATAATATATATTGTCTCTTAATTATTTTTACTTGGATCCCGCATGGGCTGATCTTGTTTCCAGCACACTCCCAAAGCCAAGGTCATCCCTCCTTTGTTCGGTGTCCATGCATTTTAGCAATTAAGATGAGGGCATATGAAGCTTGTGAGGGGTCCTGAGGATGTCAAATGTCGATAATGTTGCATTTGACAAAACATTAATATTGCACTATCTCATGTCATGTTGTGTCTGATGGCGGTATCTATAGAAAATACAAAGGGGTAGAAATGGAATTACATGTCTCTCCGCACCAACTACTATATTCTAGCCATATTCATGGTTATTTTGGGAATTCCACCAACATAGGGGCAATGTGGTTATATTTTTGTGGTCACCTTCTTATGGTCTCTATCATCACTGCAGGATGTTGGGCCTCACTTGTGTATTTCTCTAACCCCTTTGTGTTGGCTTAGCCTCATGGTCCGGGCCTTGGTTCAACCTTTGCCCCCACTTCTCATACGGCTTGTCCAAGGGTACCTTTGGATTTCGTGAGCTGGTTTCCTTCATAAAAACATCAAGTTCCATGCAAAATAGAATGCATCATGCTTCCTCGGCCAACCACGATATTTACCTTTGAGGAGTGGGTGTTGGTGGGTGTGGGGGTGTGGGGGGAGCTTTGTAAGGGTGTCCCCCACAATCTAGAACATATGATAGTTTTTTTGCAACTCAAAAACGATTAAGATGAGGCAGTTAACAAAAGTTAAGAGACATGCTATAAACAAAGTTAAGAGACAAGATGGTACTCCCTTTGTTCTAAATTATAGGACGTTTTGACTTTTCTAGATACATAGTTTTTGTTATGCACTTTGGCCAGTCTTAATGGAGGTTTCGCGGGACTTTCATAGATATTAAATAAGCTAACATGTTATAGTTTAGATAAAGAGAGATAATAAAAGTTTCTTAGGATGAATCTTGTATACACTGTGTCCAATCTACTGTGACTAGCATTAGATACTCCATCCGTCCATGAATACATCAATTTCTAAAGTTGTTGAAGTCAAGTATTTTCAAGTTTGTCCAAATTTATAAAAAAGAGCACAAAAATTATGACACTAGGTTAGTATCATTAGATACACCATAAGCTATACATTTACATAATATGCTAATTTGGTATCATAAATATTTGTACATTTTTTCTATAAATTCAGTCAAACCTAAAAAAGTAGGACTTAGAATAGCTCTAGGAATTGATTTATTCAGAGTTGGATGGAGTATATATTTTGTCTAGATACATAGTAAAAACAATATATCGTCAAAAATTTTGAAATATCGCCTTTTTAACTGAGGTCCGAAAAAGTTTTATATCGGTAAAAAATTTTCGGTTAAATTCATCGTCCGCTTCAAGTTTAAATGAAACCACACTAAAATGACCCTCCATATTTTCTAGTCTTATCAAAACCCTAAATTTCTTCAAATTTATTTAATTTCCTCACTCACACATTCGATGGCACTAGCATATGCAGCTCGCCCACCGTCGTTCCACGGTGATATATTGTGTTTTTTTGTCGTTGTTATATAAATTTGTGATGGCTGATGGATTAAAGAGTTTTCAAGTCAAATGATGCCAATTTTTTAAAAAATCAATTTGAATTTATTTAAATTTGACCTGATATTACCAAAATTTCTGAAATTTCATATTTATCGGTGGGACCAATTTTTTTTTTCTTACCAGTATTGTTAACCTTGGAAGCAATGCAAGACAAGACAGTCGTGTACTCGTGTTACAGCCTACAGCAAGCAACTCTTTTTTTTTCTCTCCGATTCGCAGATGGACAGGGCCTCGATCCTGACACGATCGAGTAGGTGAAGCATCCAGGAGCTCGAGTCACGAGCTCAGCGGGTCGGCAGCAACCCGAAGGCGGCGATGGCACAGCCGCCGCCGGCAGCCTCAACGGAGACGAAGAGAGGTCATCATACCAGCGGCGGTTACCTCGAGCGCGCTGGTACAGTACAGGCACAGCAGCGGAACCGAGCGGCAGCTGCTGTAACAGCAGCATCGGGGAGCCTCCGGCGGCCGCGGGCGACACGGAGGTGAAGGTGTCCATCATCGAGAGCGACGCGCTGCTGGAGCTCCGGTGCCCGCACAGGGAGGGGCTCCTCCTCCGGGTCATGCAGGCGCTGCACCAGGACCTCCGGCTGCTGGAGGTCACCTCCGTCCAGGCCTCCTCAGCTGGCGACGTGCTACTTGCAGAGTTGCGTGCAAAGGTTAGCATGGAAGTACCATTGAAATTGCAGTTTGTGCGACCCTTCCTTTTTTTTCTGGGTGACAGATTTGATTGCAGTGTGCTTCTGAATCCTGAAGTGTTCTTGGATTGTCTGGTGCAGGTGAAGGAGGTGCATGGCAGGAGGAGCAGCATCACTGAAGTGAAGAGAGCAATTCATCTAATCGTTTCATCAGAGTAATTTGTGGGGAGAATCCGATGTGTAGCATAGTAATTAGTAAATATACTGCAGCCTCGGTCTATACATATAGAGACAACGTATGGGCCGGGCCCAATTCACACACATACATATTACGTATAGCCCAACATTTTGCTAGAAAAACATTTAGCCCAACACTCGCCATCAAGATGGATGATAGATATATATCGTTACCCATCTTGCTACATGCCATATTACACTATTTTACTGCTAAATGCTTAGTAAAACAATGTGCTATTTGACAACTTGAGTTAACGCGACTATAGTGAATCATTTATCTTCTTTTTAATAAAGGAGCGATCCATCTCCACATATTATGTTGATAGCCGATTTGTTATGACACAAAAGTTTAAATGGTACTTTTCATAGCATATTTAACTCTGACAGAAGTCTCCTAACCCAAAACATGTCGCTTGCCGTAAATGACATCACAGCTAGTATCAGAGCAAGATTAAGCATAATACTGTCATGTACATAGTTTTAAAAATAAAGTTTTGGTTTTAAAAAACTTATTTTGACTAAAACTTTAGCTACAGGCAAATTTGTTAAAACTAATTGGCAACACTACTGACACTACGCTAGCGACATCCTCCTTTATGCCTAATTAAGGACTACTAGGTGGCAATAAGTAAACTAACAATAACTTCGGGGGATTACTTGTTGCCATTTTTATTTCGTCGTCCACACGGCATGCTGCTGTATGGATGCCATTCGCTTGAATGATAATGTATGGATCACTATACCTCTCCGCCCAGGTAAAAAGGTAAGTTGATAAGTGACATGACCGCAAGTGTGAGCGTGCGGTCAGGGAGAGCTAGCTTTGATATGATTGTATACGCATGCTTGCATATGTGTATGGTGCGTATTTAATTGTGGGTAGCAAATTTAATGATCGGGTAACTTTGATACGAAAGTATATATATATATATATGGGTATATATATATGGAAGTATTTAGCTTGCAACCTAGAGCCTAGACTTTCATTTATGTATATATAATTGTGGGGTTGGACTGAAATGAAATCCTTTTGTAGGTACGCTAACCACGAATGCGTAGATTGAATGTAGCTAGCGACTAGGTATATATCGAGAGAGTACGTGTTATGCCACCGACATAGAACGTGATTGCCACCTTAGGCTGGCAATTTTGTGAGGACAAATAGGACGAGCATGCATCATGATTGTGCTTGTGCATAAATATGCTTCCCTCACTTTGTTCTAATACTAAGTAACTTGTGATCAATGTGATGTTACTATCTTCCTTGTGTGTAGCTAGACAAAATTGACTTGTTCCATGTCGCTTGAATAGCTATGCTTGAAGATAGTGTGTGATTAGCTTCGCCTTGTATGTTACTTCCAAAGGAAATAGATGACAAGTTAGTAGTTAACAAAAAGTTCACCCCTTTGAAAACTAAATTGCTAAATGTAAGTAAAACTTATTTTGTAGAGATATCCACCTACTCAGTAAAAAGGAAATAAAAGATAACTGTACCTTACCACCATGTTATGCATGATATGGGTAGTGGTGTTGTTGTAGGTGACTACTTGTTATGTATGAGCTTTGTGCTTAGTAATAGTCGCTTAAGCTAATTGGATTAAGTGTTTTGAAATGCTTGCTTGAGACCATGATGTAGGTGTAGATGCTCGTTATCTAGGTAGTGCCGTAGCTGTCACCCTTTTGTCCTCGGTAAGCATATGACTGTTGAAGGGCACTATCTTGGAACAGCGTCCAAGCTTTGATAAACTCATGGTTGTCGTCTCCAATTAAGTTCTCTCTTAGGAGCATGAGCCTGTACACGTGGTTTTTAGCCTTTGAACGTTGTGCTACGAAGACCTTTATCCATGCCTTTTCTTGACCTTAGACCCAAGCTTAGTTCCCTTGAATGCTTACATGTGTCGTGGTTGTCCCGCTCCTATGTGGGAGGACCTTGCTCAGAAATCCTTGTCGGACTTCATTGCTCCTTCTTCTATAGATGATCTGGTACAACGCTAATCGCTATCTACCCTAGCTTTGGAACCTTTTTCCTTATAGATCATGTCATTGCTTTATCAACTGAATCCCTAGTCAGTGCATTGGCTCTGTCCCTTGAATCTCGTTTATTTTGCCTCCAACCCGTTCAAGTCTCTAGATGTTTATCAGTTTTGATCTCATGTTGCTCCTCGGCAAGACCAAATCTCATGTTAATCTTTACCTGGTAATCACCTTGGTGGACACAAGGCGTATATGGAAATTAAGCAAGAGTCCCCTGCTCGGTTGTCTTTGGCAATTAGGCTATGTTCTCTTGTGCTATGTTTTGATCTTCAGATCGCCTCCTTGTTGACTCCTAACCTTGTGACTACCTTTGTTTGCTATCCTTCCTTCTCATGGTGCTTGCTTCTTGCAACCAAATTTGTGCCACATAAAAATTCTAGTGGGCAGTATGTTTAGTAATGGTGCCACGATTAGCAATCTACGGTGCCACGATGAAACCGAGAGCCTCCTATGGGTGCACACACAAGGTTGTGCTGCTTGGCATGCACTGGTATCGAGGTTTCTAGTCATGATCCATTGCAAAACTACACTGATGTGTTATTTTCATGTAAGCTCTTCCTTGGTTATCTCTCCTTATCTTGTTGGAAGATCTATATGTCGAAAACTAGATGCAATAGGACTCCCTTCCGAAGTCATCCAAAGGATAACCTTTGAAGAACAAGTCACTGACAAGAACATAAATAGGCTGCAAGAGATGGTAGACAAGTGACCCTACTTGACTGTCCCTATAATGACATTGGCCATCTAATGAGCAACTTATGTCATTCTCATTGGATCAGAAGGTGCACCACACTTAAGGTTGAACAAGTTATCAAGATCGAATGATAAATGGACCAGGATATTATGTGCTGTAATAGGTCACCTGGTAACTCATGAGTTCCTATCCAAGTTCTCAATCTTTAGGTGTATAAGGATCATGTAGACAAACCGACCTTTTTTGGTGTCACCCCCTTTTCTACTGACTTCCAGGGTGATTGCCTTTTTACGCATCCACTACAATTGTTGCCGTCAAAAAGAACTTTTGAAGTTTTTTTTAAGTATTCAGAGACACTAATTAGATTACCAGTAGGAAAGTTAGTCTCCTGCTAGGTAATGACTCTTTGGTAACTACGAAGGCTAGATCTCACAAAACCATGTTAAGCAAAGAAACAGCAAAGCCAGTCAGCGATACCAGTACAACTTTCTTCTCCAAGCCCTATGTTGTCAAGTCAAGTCCACCTTGGACAACTGCATGGGTAGTGCAAGATACTATACTAGCTAAGTAAAGAGCTAGAGAAAGCACGTCCCTAGTCTCAGTTAGTATCATTATGTATATGGTGCTATCAAAGGATTTGTTTAGGACCCTAATGGATGAAGTATAGAAGGATAATCAGAGATGTTCCCTTGTCTATGTACGACTGTCACTCCATATGAAGTATGCATTGTGTCCTGCAGCAACATCCCATCAGGTCAATGCTTGTGTATCATCGAGCTGGTGCCTACATCAACGGTTGAAGTTGTTTCCTGGGAAGCATGTGAGGAAAACCCTAGCCTCCATCCTCGGTGAGAAAGCTACCACTCTCATAAAGAGAATTAGAGAGTGCAAAATACACTCCACAACGCGTGAAGCAAAGAAAAAGAAAAGCGGGAAATCTATCAATGTTTTATGGCACTCCACTAGTTATCTTAAGCCAATGATTAGTGGCTCAAACATGGTTGAATTCACACCAAACTTGGTAATCTCATTCCTCACTTAAGGTGCTTTGGTGTCTTAAGTTGGATTGAGGATTGGTTGAGTAAAGCATCAGATTTGAGAGATGTTTTGACAGTTTGGTCCGAAAATTGCAGAACAGAGCAATTTTGGTAGATGATTTGTTTGGATAGTCAAATGATGTCCATTTGAACTGAATTTTGGTCAGTCGTTAAAGGACTCTTGGATCTAAATGCCTACCAAAATTTGTGCCATGATGGAGTAGTAGTTTGCATAATATGAACTGATTACTGAGGGGAATAGAATCTATAATCTTCTTGTTGACTACTATCATTCTTCGTATTTGATGATTGGGTTTGTAGTTCAGGTCATGTTGGCAATGTGATGATTGTAATACTTTAGATTCCATAGAGAAGA